>NW_015387333.1:199048-216416 GCF_001527695.2 Protobothrops mucrosquamatus
TTCCATCGCCCCCCTGAAAAATGAAATCGCCCCCTGGGGGGCGGTACCGCCCAGGTTAAGAACCACTGGGCGGTACCTATGAGATTCTAACAACAAGGCAAATCACAACAAAGCCATCGGAGTCCCTTTGGTGCTGTGTGGGGAAAATATTAACATCTGCCTTTATCTGTGCAATACTAAAACTCTCATGTCTGTAACCTTGGTTACAGTTGGATGAAAAGATGTATCGTAGGGCAAAACTTTTCAACCATGGTACCTCAAATGGGCTAACTTCAGAAATGTGTCCAAAATCCGTGATCCATGACTATTTTCAAAGATTGTTGTTGTTGTTAGTTGCGAAGTCGTGTCCGACCCATCGCGACCCCATGGACAACGTTCCTCCAGGTCTTCCTGTCCTCTACCATCTTCTGGAGTCCATTTAAGCTCACGCCTACTGCTTCAAAGATACATCCCTGAATATCTTCCTGAATTTTTAAGAACATGTCCAGTACGTTAAAAGTCCCCCTCCTTACCCCCCCTTCCTTTACAGAAGGCATTTCAAAGGCTGAGCGCCAAAGAATTGAGGCCTTTGAACTCTGGTGCTGGAGAAGACTCCTGCAAGTCCCCTGGACTGCAAGGCGATCAAACCGGTCAGTCCTAGAGGAGATCAACCCCAAACTGCTCCTTAGAAGGCCAGATCCTGAAGTTGAAACTCAAGTACTTTGGCCACCTAATGAGAAGGAAGGACTCACTGGAGAAGAGCCTGATGCTGGGAAAGATGGAGGGCAAGAGAAGAAGGGGACGACAGAGAATGAGGTGGCTGGATGGAGTCACTGAAGCAGTAGGCGTGAGCTTAAATGGACTCTAGAAGATGGTAGAGGACAGGAAGGCCTGGAGGAACGTTGTCCATGGGGTCGCGATGGGTCGGACACGACTTCGCAACTAACAACAACAAAGAGGATCAGATGACCCCAAATCATACACTGCCAAGATGTGTGGCATCTATTTTCCTGATGGATGAATCAGAGCGGGCACCCAGCATTTTCACTGCTCTTCAGCTGGGACTCCCTACTAGCATTTTGAAAATGTAGTTTGAGAATGTAGGAGGCAATGAAAGGCTGAGACCCCAATCTCTACATTCTACAACAGTGTAGTCCTTCAGCAGCAAGAGAATTAAGTACACAACCTCACAAATGCAGAGGGCAGGATCCTCATCGTTTTACTATCAATAATCAATACTTCTCTATAGAAGAAGTATATTGAGTTTTGTTTTGATTTCATATCGGAATGAAGTCACATGGTAGGAAACGTCATCTGGGTTTTTGTTCTTAAAGTAACAGTCAAACTAAGGTTTACTCTGGCAGCCTTTAGTTTCATCCTCCTAAATTAATATATTTGCATCAAAAGAGCTTATAGATACGTAAGTTGTCCAATGATCCTTCAGATTCTCGAACATTAGACCAAGAATCTAATTGCTTCAAGACCCCCCAGTAAAATTTAGTGATATTGGAGTTGTAAAATGATCAGACATTTTTCATCTGCAACCAACGCAAAATTCTGCTTAACGTTAAACAATACTATCCTGAATCACTGTAAACAGCTAGGCATCATTTGTGATTTCCTCACTTTTCTTTGTGATAAAAATGCAGAGAATTCAAAGGGATTTTTTTTTTCTGGAATCCGGCCTAGAAGAGGTTAAAAAATAAGCAGCAGAACTAGAGCTGCTCATCTTTTAACCTCTAATTTTAACTCTGGGATACAAAAATTCAATGACCACTAGGGGCAGCAAAGAGAACCAGAAAACTATATGTGCTGCCATCTGGTGGTCATCTGAATTTCGGCTGCCCAAATCTAGCAGTTCTAAGGAAAATAGGAGAGCCATCTCAAACTCTAGGCTGCATCAGCAAAAAGAGAGAAGATGAAAAAACCGACTCTCTGCCCTGAATTCAATCTGATTCACAAAGAATCTGCAGTAATTAATGATTATACCAATAAAGCAGAACCCAACACTTCCTGTAATCTGTTTTTCCATTTATTTCAGCCATAAAAAGACATGTAGTATTACAGAAATAATTGAATAAAGGTGGCATTTTGCAGAAAGACATTGGGAAGAGAAAGGCAGGCAAAGAGAACAATTTATACAACTGGTCTAACCTTATTTCTCAAGTTGCTGTATCTGAATGATCGCCTTCCTCCTGCACAGCAGAATGCAAATTATCTTGGTGTACCTCTTCCTTTCTTCCTCAGAAATAATCAAGCTGGGATTATTTAATGCCAGGGAGAAAATCAGGCAATAAACAAGCAATTCAACCAGAAGCTCACTGGGAAATGTTGACTTGCATTCTCTACAACAGGGCTCCCCAACCCGTGGTCCGTGGACCGATCCTAGTCTGTAGCGTGCCAGAAACTGGTCCGTGCAAACAAGTGAAGCCCCATCCATGGGATGGAGGCAGCACGCAAAACCACGCACCCTCCGGTTCATGGGAAAACCCCTCTCCACAAAAACGGTCTCTGGTGCCCAAAAGGTTGGGGGCCGCTGCTCTACAAGACAGCAGGCTGATCTACATATTGCATAAGACATAAAGCAGCTGGTTTGTTTTTGGCTTAGCTTCATCAATAGACCAGGTTACTATGGCTTGTAGAACAAACCATGGCTAAACATCTTGGCACAGAATGTGTGATCGGATCCTAGAAATGATAAATTTGACACACATGGGAAACAGTTAAAGTGATGGGAAAGTGAAGCGTGAGAGGGCTATGCTTCCTTGGCCAACCAGAATATTCTGAAAACAGGCAAAGAAGAACAAGCTGCAGAAGACGACGCTTCTTGCTTTGGAAATATCTCATGTAAGACATATAACCATAGTAGGTGGAAAACTACAGATCAAGAAAATGTTCTCCAAAGGTAATGAATCCCTTCTCCACTGTATCCTTATAGGCATTTCAATTTTTTAAAATTTTCCTAATCGCAGTGGGCAGAAAAGAACCATTACAACTCCCAATTAGTTTTTGTCTTGTCTTACAACAATTCACAATAATACCTTGACATTCAACACAAACAGCTATGGCACCTATAAGAAGAAAAAAAAAACCAAAACCACAAAAACAAACCTGCTTGAATATTTGATTCTATCACCTCAAAAACAGTTTGAGATTCTCCTACTGATAACAATGTACATTGTACATTACATGTATAATTTGTCACTAGATTACTTAGAACATCAAGTGAATCAGATTCATGGTATACATCAGCACACAAAAATATGCATGAGAGACTCACATACAAAACCATGTGGTAGCCCATATATAAATGGCAGCAGCCAAGTTCCTTCGGCCTTACAAACACCAAGAGAATGGTAACACAGATTACCAGAAATGGCACTCTCCTAGGATTGGCAGCCTAGTGGATTTGCTACATCTTGGAAGTTGACCTTAAAAATTAAAGTGCTCTTCAAAATGTCTTCTTGATGTGAGATGACTGCAAAGAGGAGTCTGTTGCTGCTACGCAGGATGCAGCAATGCAAATGGGAGTAATCATCCACTGCCATGATTAAATAGCTTCAAATCAGTAGTGCATCCCACCTCCTACTTCTAGCATACATTCGAGAGTTTTTGTTTCACTTATTAAGGCAGGTGGTGGGTCTGGGCGGCGAGTTTGCGCGATCTTCTGCTTGGGATTTTTCACTTCCTCTTCCTCTTCAGTTTCACTTTCGCACACATGGACCACAACGCTTGGAGTGGATTCGGTTCCAGCATGAAGCTCGTACTTTTCCCCTAGAGAGTATGACAGCATAGTAAGTAACCCTTTATACCAGTGTTCCTCAACCCTGTGTGGACTTCAGTTCCCAGCTTGCTGTATACTTGTAGTAACTTTAATCTCCCAAATTGCCTCTCATTCTATGGGCAAGGAAAGCAGAGTCCTCCAGAACCATAAGCCTGAGGAAGTCTGCTGAAAGTCCAGTCAGAGCACTGAGTAGCAAAGGTCTGTTATGCAGCAGGGAGGTTGGTACAGGGGCAAGAGTCCCCTTTGAACTCTTAGGTCCAATTTCACAAATAGGGTCTGAAATTCAGTACTCTGTGGAACAGCATCTCTACCAGCCACCAGAAACTCACAGGTAACTATAGCCACCCCATCTCCCCTGCCCGGGACTGAGAGTGGTGCCATAGTCAAAACCTGGGTGGAAACATCATCCCAAGCTCTTGAGTGATCATACTTATTGTATACAGACTGATAATCTCTGGGGCCCTCCAGAGATATTAGACATCAGTGCCCTATTTCTGTGCTGTGGGAGCCAATACAGTTCAAGGGCACCAGGTTGGGGAAGGGTAATATAGATGTAGCGATACAAATGTTATAGGATCTCACAGGAAGTTGTCATAAACGGAGCACAAAGCCTCCAATATAATATTTTGAAACACTCTCTGGTAACGTCATGTATTAATGTTAACCAAAATGCCCTATTTGACATCTGCTGGACAATTTGCTATGGTTTATCATGAAAATCTGCTTTTATTATTTTCTATTAACATAAGAACTTAAAAAAAGCTCTGAAGCTGGAAGAGGCCAAGGTCCTACTAGACCAGGGGTAGGCAACCTCGGCTCTTTTATGACTCATGGACTTCAACTCCCAGAATTCCTGAGTCAGCATAGCTGACTCAGGAATTCTGGGAGTTGAAGTCCATGAGTCATAAAAGAGCTGAGGTTGCCTACCCCTGTACTAGACCAACAAATTATGTTACAGGTCGGCCAATTCATGGAGTTCACAGACATGAAATGAAGAGTAATTGGTTTCTTTTATTATGACTTAAAGGATATTTCGAGTCCTTTAAATAGTAACTAAACATCCATCCAAGTTCATACTCATTAGTAGCCTGAGTCTTCCACAAACATGCCCATTTCCCCTCTAAAACTATCTAAACAGGTCATCATCATCTCTGACAGAATTCCTCAGTAGTAGGCCTTGTATAAAGACCGATGCATCAGTACAGAACATAAGGGAAAAAAATAAAACATTCCTACCAGGCCCCAATTTTGAAACAGCGCAAAGCAAGTCATAGTTTATCATGGGAGTAGCATCTTCACTCTGCTTCCATCCTACGGGTGGGGATGCCGGAGGTGATATCAGGAACTGTTTGACAGGCTGGGGGGGCAAAAGGTAAGATTTGTCTCCCACTTCACTGGGCACCTGAACCTGAAACAAAAAATGTTGTCAGAACAGTAAGGCACATAATATATCAGATTTTTGTTTTAGAAAGTCTCTATAGTCCTGTTTTCTCCTTTAATATTTCCACCAAAAATGTTGGGAATTGTTGTATATCACGTCTAGAGGAGACAAGATTGGGAAAGCTATAATATATCACATCTAGAGGACACAAGATTGGGAAAGCTATACAAATTATTTGGGGTTGTTATTTCACCGATTGGACAAGACACTTGATTCCAAGTGCATAGTTAATTTTCTTCTAGCTATTTGAGTTAAACACTTACCAAGGTAGTTAGTAAATAATACATGGCTTGAGCCAAATTAAAGGTCTATTTAAGTACCCATCCATTTTAAGTATCCACTTATTCAGTATTCTAGCAAGAAAGGTCACTCCTGTTTTATTTTACAGCTGAATCAATCACTAAGCTAAGATTTTATCTCCAGCCATGGATGTAACTTTCCAATATTTTTAATAGCCTATAGAGCCATGCACATTTATGGCAAATGTTGCTGAATTCTGAGCAGATTAGAATGAATCAAAAAGAAGAAGGTGGGAAGATTCCGTGTAGGGATGTTGCATATTTGTGGGACTACCAGAATGGAAATAAAGAAAAGAGATATTCTGCGTAACTGATGCAGGGCACAAAAATAATATCCTGTAAAAAGTATTCTATTTTTTTTAATGCAGTGTTCTTTGCCAAGTCCAGAACACTGTGTGTGCTTTGTGTGTGTGTGCTTGTAGTATGGAGATTTGACAATCCTGATTCTCTGACCATTAAGATATAGCACATCACAGCACATCTGCAAGAAATGTAATGATCCACATCCAGATGACTTCCCAGTAGACACGGTTTTCTCTATCCATTTTGTTTGTCAGCTGTCCTGACGAGTTATCCATGTAGGATGCATTTAACTTCTCCAAGTCTATTTTTGTGGTGAAAGAACTACAGGTACCCTATGAAAGCAGCTACTTTTGTATCAGGAGCATCACAAGGTAGGCAGGGCTTGTCAGTAAGGATTTCAAATGGGCTTTTAAAAGGTTAAGATAATTATACTATCTGACTTAACATAAACCTGGTACAAATTGTTGTACTAGTAGATGAAATGGAGCAGGAGTGAGGAGGGCCCCTGGGAACTATTTCTGTGCTTAACAGAGAGTGGGGGGGATTCAAATAAGAAACACATATACCTGGGCAAAATATAGCTTCAGTTTTTTCCCATTAAAATCTGTCTCATGGAGTTCTATCCGTGCTCTGGCTGCTGCTTCTGGACTGCTAAAGTTTATCCTTACTCTTCGGAAGCTTTTAAATAACTGGAATGTAACGTGAGCATCGTAGATTGTGAAAAGTGCTTCAAATCTTTCCTAAGGATAGGGGAAAAAAAACATATAACAAAGATACCTCAAAGCTTACTTCAACAAACAAACTTATCTAGAATGTTTCTTAGTTGGTTTTTTTCTTTTTTTCTGATAGCTTGCATTGCAATATCTACAGAAAAACACGGGCTCCTGAACTACAGGTTTTGTTGCATTTAAAGAGCAATAACCTGTATTTGGAAGAGCACATAATGCTACATTATATTGCCATCTAGTGGTTGCTATAATCATTATTATTGTTTTTAAAGTAAAATCTGCACATTAATTAAACACTGTCGTCAAGTCGATATTGATTCCCAACAATCACACACTTTCTCCAGAGTAATCAGCCTCAACCTGACCCTTCAGGTTTACCAACAATGCACTCAATATAATCTGCAACTAGCATGATTTTCAGATATATTAGCGTCAGTCAGTTTTTCATTAAATAACCAATTGTTATAGCAATTCAGACTTCGAAAGCTTTTTAATTCACTATGGATTTAACATGGTTATAGATGAACCGTGCATGTAGAGAAATTTTACCTGAGAATGCTTTACAGTGTTATCACAGTCACAGGAATCCCATGAAACCAAACACTTGAGTCGAGATATTATGCATTTTAAATATAATCCTGTGAAATTAGCACAATGGGCATTTGAACCCAAGTTTCAAATTTGCAAAACTAAGAGCTACTTGGACCAGGCTGAATCTGTAACATGAAAAATGCCCTTTATGTCTGCTTCAAGGCAAGTAGTTGGGTGCTCTCACAGATTATTGGTTTGTACAAGGCATTAAGCTCATTTAATTTTCATACCTGTACATATTAATAGGTTGGATTCACATATTACACGAAGCCCATGATTTTCAAACCATGTGCCAAGGTGCCTCAGGCTACCACAGTTAACTCACAAGAGTAATGGAAAATAACACAGCAACAGACTTCTAATGGATACCGCACAAACTTCCTGGAGCATTGTGGAAAAAATTATTGAGACACTAAGGGCAGCATGAATCAAGAAAGGTTGAGGGCTTCCACATTAAAAACCATGAATCTCAGCATACAACAGCTGAGTTCACATAACTTGCCTAGAGTTGCAACCTTTGTGAAGGTTTGTGATTTATGAAACCATTCAGTGACTGCTTTGATATAAACATTGCTTCTCATCATCACAGTATTTCTCTCTTCCAGTATTCCAAATTTAGAACTGATGATCCTTCACAGGCAGATAGGAATCACAGTGTAAGTGGAATTCAGCAAGAATTCCTCTGCATTTATTATTTCTCTGTTCCTAAGTCAGAAAAAAAAAGAAACCACGTTCATCCTATTATCTTCCAGATACGGTACCATATGCTGCTTCACCCAGCTGATGAGTATTGATGTTGTTTTTCCCACAAACAGCCACACTGCATGCATTTTAGATTGATCTCTGGCAATCAGAATTGTAGTGCACTTCCAATGTTGACCTGCTAAGCTAAGCATTTCTGTTAACTCCACAGGCAAGATCATATTGAACATGAGAAAAATAAACCTAGTACAGTATGTGCATAAAGGCAACACTTTCCTTAAGTCAAGGGAAGATTTACTGAAGAATTTATGAAGGTATGTTCTCCATGCCCAACATAGCTGCATGCCCTGTTAACTTTCAAATGGAAAGTTTTTACTTATACAGATTTTTTATTTCCAAAAAGGAGGGATTAATAATTATTTTCTTTCTTTCTTTCCTTTCTTGTCCTCTCAAACAATAAATTCATCACTGACCTTAGCATACAGGCTTCCTCCCTCAGCCTAGACTAGAGGTAGGCAACCTTGGCTCTTTTATGACTCATGGACTTCAACTCCCAGAATTCCTGAGTCAGCACAGGGTTGTTATGTGAATAAACTGGGAGAAGGGAGTCCTGTATACTTTCCTTAACTGTCAGCACATGAATGAATGAATGAGAGTCGCTTTGGTGTAGTGCAGGGGTCTTCAAACTTGGCCCTTTTATGACTTGTGGACTTCAACTCCCAGAATTCCTCATCCAGCATGCCTGGCTGAGGAATTCTGGGAGTTGAAGTCCACAAGTCATAGAAGGGCCAGGTTTGAAGACCCCTGGTGCAGTGGCTAAGCTGCTGGCCTAGAAACCAGGAGACAGTGAGTTTTAGTCCCATCTTATGGATGAAAACCAGCTGGGTGGCTTTGGGCTGGTCACTCTTTCTTAGCCCAACCCACCTCACAAGGTTGTTGTGGGGAAAATAAAAGGAGGAGGAAGGAGTATTGCTATGTTTGCTGCCTTGAGTTATATATTAAAAAAGGTGGAACTAAAAAAAAACACGGGGGGGGGGGAGAGTAATCACCTTTTGTGATCTAACTCTGAATCCTAGCACAGACATAGCTCAAAAAGCCCTACGTGTATCATATAGTCTGGGATATCCTAGTTTCCCATTCAGGTGCTAACCAAATTGATCCTGCTTAGATTTTTCTCCCCCTTGAAAAGTCAAGCACAGCTTTAGTGCTGCTACCTGCTACCGTCAAATATGGTCAATATTTGCATAGCTACGTAGCACTTTTTATTTACCAACATTCTGGGGGGCATCCCTAAAACAATGGCATTCCCTGTCATCTCCATACATATAAAATTACAGGCAATCCCCAAATCTTCTTAATTCTCCCCCTAATGCTTCCTATGTTGCAGTGTACACACTTTGTTGAACCGAACAAGGGCAGAAATCACCAGAACCCAGATTGGTGAGATCGACCAAATCAACTGCCTGTCCTGTGCGTAGCCTGACATGTATTTGTTTTCGTTTTCGTTGCCGTATAATTTGGAGAGCTGGGAAAGTCTACAGCAGTGATGGCGAACCTTTTAGAGACCGAGTGCCCCAACTGCAACCCAAAACCCACTTATTTATCGCCGGGTGCCGGGTGGGCGTGGCCCACTGGGTGGGCGTGGCTGTGGTGGTCATGGCAGATTGGGTGGGTGTGGCCAAGGTGGGCATGATCACCTCGATGTTGTTCGTGGGGAGGGAGGCCTGTGGGAGCCAGGCAGGGTTGGCGGAGATCCGGGGGGTCTCTGGCAGGTGGGGCGGTGGGTAGGAGGCTCGTCCTGAGGGGTGAGGCGAGACAAGGCGAGGCGAGGCAGGGCGGGTGGGGGGGGGAGAGAAATTAGCCGTGTTGGGATGCATCCGGCCACGTGGGACCTCGGTGAGTTAGCGGGCGGCTGGTTGAAGAGGGACGGTTGCCATCTCTGGGGCATGGCGCGCGTGCCCACAGAGAGGGCTCTGAGTGCTGCCTCTGGCACCCGTGCCATAGGTTCGCCACCACTGGTCTACAGAGTAGTCTGGATGCCAGCAGTGGGCAATCCTGAATTGGACTCTGCCAAGACCCTCTGTATAAATGATGCATTTTGTCGTCCCCTCAGTGTGACTAAAACTGTAGATCACATTATGACTGACTGTAAGCTGAGAGCATATACCAGTCCAGTATCTGGTGGTTGTTTTTTTAATATAAACGATGCTGCGCTTCAACTGTTAGATGGCTTAGATCAGGGGTCTTCAAACTTGGCCCTTTGATGACTTGTGGACTTCAACTCCCAGAATTCCTCAGCCAGGCACGCTGTGCCTGGCTGAGGAATTCTGGGAGTTGAAGTCCACAAGTCATCAAAGGGCCAAGTTTGAAGAGCCCTGGCTTAGATATTGGTATTTGAACATAGATCTTTTAAACATTTTATTGGTTTTTTTTCTAATCTAGCTGAAATATTAAGATATATTTTATTTATTTATTTATTTATTTAATTACATTTATATCCCGCCCTTCTCCTTGCGGACTCAGGGCGGCTGACAATAGATAAAATGCTAACATGTTATACATCTAATTAAAAATCGATTAAAAAGAAATATTTAAATACGTCCAATTTAAAAGTAATTAAAACCCCTTTAAAATCCCTCAGGCCAGTCCCGCGAGCTGGAACAACCACGTCTTGAGGGCGCGGCGGAAGGAAGGGAGATCAGGGATCACCCTGATCTCTGGGGGCAGTTCGTTCCAGAGGGTGGGAGCTCCCACAGAGAAGGCCCTCCCCCTTGGGGTCGCCAGCCGGCACTGTCTGGCCGACGGCACCCCGAGGAGACCCACTCTGTGGGAGCGTACAGGTCGGTGGGAGGTAATCTGTGGCAGGAGGCGGTCTCGAAGATATTGCTAGTCCATGTATGATATACCATATGCTAAATAAATAAGTAAACTAGTCTGCCTTGTCAACCATGCAGCATAATCTACATTTAGAATTCTCCAGTCAGCAAGACTGGCTGAGGAGCGCTGGGAGTTGAAGTCCTCACATCTGGAAGTTGCTGAGGTTGAGAAAGACTGGTCTAAATTCTTTCCACTTCATGAATCACCAGCTCTGAACACATTTGCCTGACTCATTTTTTACTAGAGGTTTAGTTTTTCCACACATAGGGCTAAATGTGAGGTTTCTACAGAAATGGGGGAAGGGATAAAGAGGGGATGTCTGGCATAATTCTTCCATTCGTGTCAAGAGATGGAAATGGCTGTATTGATGCCCTTGCAGATGACTATTGGAGCATGAGTAGTGACTAACAAAATGTTTAACCCCATGCTAACATCACAAATGCAGGTCATGTGAGATATCTGGAAATCTCTCTGCTCCCAAAAGCTTCATGAGAAAGAGGGTTTTTCTTACAGACACGATGCAGGGAGAAAAATATTACATTTATAATCTTTATAGCTGATCGGTTCCTAGAACTCATTTTGGAAAATGGAGGATCAAATGCAACTTTCATACCATCTTCACGGCCGGCTCAGTATTTACCCATTTTAGAAATGGGTACTGAACAAGAAATACTGGACTATCCCACCTCTGCAGAAAAAGAAGCCTTGTGAAGCCAAGGTCTGCTTCAAACACATCTCATGCAGACCTCACTCCACTGAAAGAACAAATACAAGCCAGCATGTTGCATTTCATGATTTCCCAGCCAACCAGCCACAGCCTGGAATGTTATTACATCAGCTATTACATAATTCCATCCGAAAGCTGTTAAGCCAACTGCTTTAAAAAAAAGTATACATGCATCTGATTTATGGCCACATGTTATCAGTCCTTTTCCCAGAGCGCTAGACAAACGCTACGGCTTTCTCCCGCGCTCGCCCTCATCTCTTTTGGAGGTCAGCAAGCTAAACAGCCACCTATTACATGTGTCCTTGGCAGAATCACTGAGGCAAAGAAATTCTCATTTATGGATGCCCAGGGCGATGTGCAGCCAAAAATAAAATGCCACCTTCTTTCTCCGGTCACCCTCTTCTCTTCTGGCCCTAGTGCAAAAGGACTTTCCCCTCCCTACTGTCAAGGTCAGGGGAGTGGGCCTATGAATTAAAAGAAGTAAGGAGCCCTTGGGAAAAAAAAAGTTCTGTAGCATTGCAGCACTGCATCATCTCTAGATATGCTCGCTCAAGATGACCTTGTGCACCATTTCGTTAAGCCACCCTGTTTTCTGGAACACCGGAGGGAGTATCCTGCAGAGGTAGCCAAGTGAATAAATCAGGATTATGGGGACAATGATCAGGCAGGCCAGGCTGTTACTGAGAGGAGTTAGAAAGGACTGCGAGGAACCAGATCAGCATAATCAAAGCGGGTTATTTTTACAATGAAAATTTACCGGGATTGTTTCTTGCCTCTTTGTTCCATACAATGAACAAGAAAAAAATAATAATGATTGTATGAGGGTTGAAAGAGAAAAGTGCTACACAGGATACAAATCAAAATAAATGTTCTCACGACGGGGGGCATTATTCCAGGTATCTATAAATAATATTATAATAAGGTAGAAACCTTAAACATGGCTATTTCATTTTTTAAAAATCTGATTAGCAGAAAGCACCAGTCAGACAAGAGATTCCTTTATGTCTTTTTTCCCCTCAAACTTAGAAATTAAGCAGATCAGAGGCCACTGATCCCAGAATAATTTGATGCGATGTAAGCAAGACTGGTTTCAGATGGTGAAAGATCAAATCGGATCAAATTCTATTTCTGTCACTGACTATGACAAAAAGCAAAAAGATATATACGTGCAACAAGCAGACAACAATAAATCACATAAGGAAACATCAAATACTACCACTAATAACCAGTATTTGACGAGTGCAATACTTTTATGTGTTCAAGAGAAACCTGACATCTCTCCAAGTTATTTCATAATGTTGAACAGATATATGGTAATTATCATAGAATGCATTAGACAGGGATATTTTGTTACAGAAGGAAATTGCTGGATTTCACTTGATCTGATGATGAAAAAATACTTTTAGTAGCTGGCTCCCTTCCTATCCACAGACAGTGATTATTGCACAGTCCAACTTCCATAGGTCTGAGGGACTTTGGGCTGGCCCCACTCTCTGAGCCCAAACCACCTCACAGGATTATTGTGGGGAAAACAGGAGATGGGAGTATTATGAACACTGGCCTGAGTTGAAGAAATAAAGGCAGAATACAGGAGGTCCTCGACTTACAGCAGTTCATTTCGTGACCATTCAAAGTTACAATGGCACTGAAAAAAGTGACTTAGGACCATTTTTCACGCTTACAACTATTTCAGCATCCCATGATCATGTGATTAAAATTCGGATGCTTGGCAACTGACTCACGGTCCCAGTGTCCCAGGGTCATATGATCAACTTTTACGACCTTCTTATAAGCAAAGTTAATCGGGAAGCCAGATTCACTTAACAACCGTGTTACTCATTTAACAACTGCAGTGATCCACTTAACAACTGTGGCACGAAAGGTCATAAAATGGGACAAAATTCACTTAACCAATGTTTCGCTTAGCAACAGAAATTTTGGGCTCAATTGTGGTCATAAGTCGAGGATTACACACACACACACACATATATATATATATACATAGATATACATACATATAATAATGTCGGCTTTACACTTTGTCAATGTTAGCAGTTGCTAACGAAAGTTTAGTATTTTAATAAAACTTATTGTCCTGGAGATCAGTGTTTCAATATGCCTTGCTTACAAGTGAATACACCTGGGACTCGAATTTTTAGAATTGTTGCATACATATATATGTATATATATATGTATATATGTTTTAGTGTTATTAGAAGCATATATGTATATATACAGGTAATATGTATGTATACATACACACACACACACACATTGTTGTTGTTGTTGTTAGTTGCGAAGTCCTGTCCGACCCATCGCGACCCCACGGACAACGTTCCTCCAGGCCTTCCTGTCCTCTGCCATCTTCTGGAGTCCATTTAAGCTCACGCCTCCTGCTTCAGTGACTCCATCCAGCCACCTCATTCTCTGCCGTCCCCTTCTTCTCTTGCCCTCCATCTTTCCCAGCATTAGGCTCTTCTCCAGTGAGTCCTTCCTTCTCATTAGGTGGCCAAAGTACTTGAGCTTCAACTTCAGGATCTGGCCTTACATACATATATAAAATAATAAAACCTCCAATCTGTTTGGATTTTTATTCTGCTCAGTCTTAGAGGCTCTGAGTGGGTTATTACACAAGCTTTCTAAATTACCTCCTCTATCCCAACTCAACCCTTTTATCCCATGTCAGCAACAGAGAGTGCCATCTCTGGATCTTAACCCAGTGCAAGGAAACAGGCTGCTCTGTCAAAAGCACTTGTCCTCTGTGCTATTCCTTTCCCGGCTCTTGTATCCCACCTGTTAAAGCAGCCTTCTCCACCTGGGTTGGGACGATTGACCAGTAAATTTTGGGAATTGCACCCCATCCCACTGGGCAGCCTCTGGACGGAAACAGGTGCTCTAAAAACACATAGCATGCCTTCCTTCCTTCCCTAATAATGTATCCCTTCTGCTGCTTCTGGGTAAAAAACACCCCATATCAAGCCACTCCTTTTATTTTTCACTCTGGATCTAGTTTCCATTCCTTTTTTTCCCCTTTCTGTTCAATCATGTCCAATTCTTGACGACTGCCTGGACAAGTTCCTGTCGTTTTCTTGGCAATGTTTTTCCAGGGGTGGTTTTCCATTGCCTCTTTTCTAGGGTTAAGGGAGAGTAACTGGCCCAAGGTCATCCAGCCAATTTGTTCCTAAGGCAGGACTGGAACTCTTAGCTTCCCAGTTTCTAGCTTGATGCCTTTACATCAAACTGGCATATTCCATTCTAACACTGAAGGAATTATGCTACTATTCTGTTTCCAATACTGTATCTAATGTGGTATCTAAAAGGGCCAGATTCAGCTTCCACAGCATTGTCTAGCACAGTGTTTCTCAACCTTGACAATTTTAAGGCATGTGGACTTCAACTCCCAGAATTCCACAGCCAGCATTGCTGGCTGTGGAATTCTGGGAGTTGAAGTCCACATGCCTTAAAATTGTCAAGGTTGAGAAACACTGCTTAGCACTCCTATAAATGTCTGAAGAAATAAGCTGCATTTTATTCAATGGACCTACTTCTAAGTAAACATGCACAGAACTACATTCCGAGAAAGAAACCTTAGCAATCAGCTCCATAGTCCAGTATTTATCTGCCTGCCTATCTTTCTGATGTAAAACAAGCCCCAAATGACCATAATTATTTAGTGAAGCAATAGCATGATCAAACAAGGTAACAATACTCTCTGGCCCAGCACATCAAGAAAAACTGACCTGTATTTAATATTCATATTCTTCTCAGGTCCTCTAGTAACAGTTACTTTAGTAACAACTGAGAAACATAACAGAATGATCTCCTCTCTCTGATCTGTGTTTGTACCATTGTAAAAAGTATTTCATTACCATTACAAATTTCACAATTTTTTCTCACCGGCTTATAGGACATCACAAATTCAGTTCAGGTTTAAACAAAACATTCTAGGTTCAACAAACAATGGCTTATTAAGGGAACAAGCAGTTTAAACGCTCTCTCCAACTTGTCTCCTTCAAAAAAGATCTCCTGGTTTATTTAAATCATAGATTTCCATTTAGGAAACTTAATGCTTCCTACAAATCTGAGGTCCACAACTTTTTACAGATTAAAGAATACACATAACTCTTAGGAACGGCATTTCAAAACCTAGCCAAAGATAGGATAAAAACATAGATGAGACAAAAACAGGAAATATGTTTTAATTTAATTTATATTTATTTTCCACATTTTTATCTCAGCTTTCCTTCAAGCTGAGATAAAATGTGGAAAATAAATATAAATTAAATTAGGAATTCCTGGCTCAGGAATTCTGGGAGTTGAAGTCCACAAGTTATAAAAGGGCCATGATTCCCCACCCCCAATTTAAAATATAGTCCTTGGATCCCCCAAGATCCTTTTAGGCATCTGTGAAATCTAAATGATGTTGAAAAACAATACAATGTTTTATCCATTTATTAAATTGATATGCCACCCATCTCATTATCCAGCAACTATGGGTGGCATATAAATAAGTAAAATCCAAGTTTAAGAAACATTGACCTAGTGAATTCCACTATCTAGTGAGGATTTAACCAGGTCTTTCTGGATCCAGTCTAACTTTCCAAGTACTGAATATGATTATTCCCCATTCAGTTGATTTAATGCAATATATATTGCAATGAATCATGTTTTAAAAGACTTTAAATAAGATGTTGGAAGAGTTTATTCTGCTTTGTAAATTTCATGAATATAAATGAGCACACAGAGCTCCTTTAAAACTGTATTTCACACCGCACTTTAAACAAGGAAGAAAAAAACATGTTTTGTCACCAAAGTATTATAGACAATTAAGTCCCAGTTTCTTCAGAAACAAATTCAGTCTCAACTAGAGCTGTCATGGAAACATATTTGCCTACGCATTATTAACCTTGCTTTATGACTGTCAGGACAATGAAAAGTAATAACAGCATTTCATTTGGCGTTTCAGTCCCTCTGTTTCAACAAAAACTTACTAGTTTAAAGAAAGGTATACCGAGATAGAAAAAAAAAACCTGCCTCTCAATATTTAAATTTTGAGAATTATGATATGCCTTAGTTCTATGAAAGAGGGCTATTTGTTAATAGAAAATCTGTTTCTTTGAAGAACTGAATTCCAAATGAAAAGTTTTGATACTAAGCATGGCCTCAAGGCAGCTTTTATCCAATATCTAAATCAGTCTTTGAAGTATGATGTCAAAGTTAATCTATCTGGATTTTAACATTTACCTCAAAAGCTTGACAAACTTAAACATGTTTACATTTTAATAGGTTTTCTTGCTTTTCACAATCAAATTTAGGAAAAATAAATAAAAATGCAATGCATTTGAAGGCATACAAGAAGTTCCTGCAAGAGAGGCCAGCTTACAGTATCCATCCTGTAGGTAGGAAAATACCTGTGGAGCACTAGGGTCAGGTTTGTGTGTGTCCTCGGTGGTGGAAAGAGTGTGCAAAGTGCCTTAACTTGGGAGAAGGGAAAGGGCAGACAGGATCATCGCAAGAGTGATGGCAGAGGAAATCATGGCAAGAGACCAGAAGTGGAGAATTGGGACCACAGCTTAAAAGCAGTTCGCTCGTCAGCCCTTGGCTTCCACCCACTGCGTACTGTATCCTCACTTGCCCTGGGCTCCAGCTGCTGTTCCTGAATGCCAGGTTGGTATGCAACAAAGCTGCCTTCATTCATACATCTTACTATGGATGAGGATGTTGACCTGGCTTGTTTAACAGATGCCTGGTTTGTCCTGGGGGGAGATCCCCTCCGAGAATTGTACCCAACCAGGTTTTGCACCAGTTGAGACCCCAAGAAGGGGAAGAGAGTAGTTTCTGTAATCTGAGAGCAGGTGGCAGGTGTTCCCAGGAAGGTATTTGCACAACTTCCCCTAGTGTACCAGTTGTGTCCTTTCCTGGATTGCGAAGCCCTTC
>NW_015387333.1:216430-282824 GCF_001527695.2 Protobothrops mucrosquamatus
AGTCCTCGACTTACGACCGGTTTAGTCCTCGACTTACGACCGGTTTAGTCCTCGACTTACGACCGGTTTAGTCCTCGACTTACGACCAGTTGGGGTCGCGGCATTAAAAAGGTTGAGAACCACTGCTCTAACAAAAGGCAAAAGTAATGGTGGCATGACAAATGCCTCAGAAGGGACCCACCCTTCTGCAAGGGAGAAATGTACTTTCAGACTTGCAAGATTCTGTTGATATAACATTACAATAAAGTATATTTACTTCATCTGAGCATGTTTCCTTTATGGACTACTTCCCAAGGCTGACACCTCGTCACTTCACAGCTCCATTTCTGCATGCAATTCAAGGTGCTGGTTATGATCTATAAAGCCCAACAATAGTCATTGGAGGAACCATTTACTACCCTGGTATCAGCCCAGCTGGTTCAATCTGACAAATTTAGCATGTTCCATGTTTCTTCAATTTACAACAGTGTCATCAATAGGAATCTGAGATGTGTGTCCTTTTTGTCATGGCATCTGCCCTCTGGAATGAAATTTCACTTGATATCTGTGTGGCTACCAGCTCACTGGCATTCCAAAAAGTCTTAAAGACCTGGCAGTTCTCCAAGACTTTGGGTTATGAGGTTGAAGCCCCTGCTGGATTGGGTGGGATTACCAGTTCTGCCGTCGGTTTTTGTGGTTTGTTGTTTTATTTTCTTATAATTATTGTAATCTGTTTTTATGTGGCTCTTTTATTGTATGGGACCAGGTGGAATCAGGTGGTGTTTCAATTGAATAAATTAAATTACTAGGAAAATGTCTACAGAGTGTCCTAATTAAAAAAAAATCATAATTAGAAATTTCCCAATTTGCTTGGGTTAGGTTCTCATCATGCTAAGTCACAGTTCCCTTCATCATGATCAATTGCGTAACTGGTTGGTTCACTTATAACTTTTGTGGGAATGCAAAAATGTTTAAAAAAAGAAGAAATGGGAATGATTAGCCTCCTACTCCCACAATCACCCTTAAAACAACATAATAAAAAAGCCAAAAATCTTACTCCTTCCCTTTCTGGGTGATGTTATCATAAGCCTTCAGTGATCCATCAGCTGAGAAGAGAGCAAGTTGCAACTTCTGATCCAGAAAAAAATTGTCTGTGCCTATCCTTAAATTTCCACAATCACAACAGCTGGCTTCACCCAGTCTACCACGCCAGCACCAAACCACAACATTTGTGAATCTTTGTAAAATGGACAGTTCTTGTGTACATTCAGACAACTGAGTACATTGAGCTATACACTCTGCACTAGGTGGCAGTGATTTCAAAGAAGAATAATTTTTTATTCTCTCTAAAATATCAAGAATTGAACCTGGATTTTTGCTTACAAAGCAGATATTCCACAATGAACTGAAGATTTACAACACTTGTTTAAAATATATCTGAGGAAGCATGCAGTAATCCACCTCCAAGTAGAGTTACAACTCAATAATGGATCCCAAAGCAATCTTCTAGACCAGGGGTAGGCAACCTTGGCTCTTTTATGACTCGTGAACTTCAACTCCCAGAATTCCTGAGCCAGCATGGCTGGCTCAGGAATTCTGGGAGTTGAAGTCTACAAGTCATAAAAGAGCCAAGGTTGCCTACCCCTGTTCTAGACTGCGGTTAGGAGCAGAAATCAGCATTTCTGGTTTTTTATATACTATCTAATTATATAATTCACCCTTTGTACAATAAAATAACTACCCAATACTATGGTAAAAAAGCATATATTATTTGAACAAAGCACCATATTTGCTTTTCAGTAAATTTTACACTAATTTTAATAAGCTGGAACTGGATTTGCCAACGGCACTGTTGTTTTTAAAACCTTTTACCTTTTGCTCTTGAACTTCAAACACTGCTTCGTGAACACTGCAAGCAAAGAGTGAGGTAGGAAGATCACTTAGATCCATCATCTCTTCCAAGTCTTCTTCGTTTTCTCCAAAAATCATTTCTTCCTCTTCTTCTAGGTCACTGCTGTAAAGGTCTGACTGACTATCACTCCAGGCCTTCATTGTATCATTAATCACTGTCCATTCAAAGCTTCTTTCTGCCTCTGTATTCTGCGCTTGTAGGAAGAGTCTTTCAAATGAGCCAAGAGAGAGGGGAAGAGAGAACAAAAACAGTAAGGAAGATATTTTTTCTATTATTTCTTATTATGGTTGTTTTTAATGGTTTAGTCATTATGTGCAGAAATAAAATCTGACCTTAGAGCAGTAATCCTGGCTCATTTTACAATTCACTGATTTCTAGCGTAGGAAGGAGTCACTGCTTATTCAGATATGAATAATAAGCTTGATGCAATACTCAGTCTTTTATCATGAGACAGGCCTAAATAAGACTCCCATGCACTGGATTGCATCCAAAGACTTAAACAGACTTCCTGTTCCAAAAATATCAGTTCTAGAAACTGACAAACCATCTCTGGAACTGCACCTCTGGAATTACTCTGAGAACAAATGGAACCTTCCAGGGAACACAAGAAGGTTCTTAGGAACAGATTGTACAATTTGATTTCAGAGCATCCAAGAAACAGTAGATCAGGGCTTTTCAACCTTTTCACCCATTGTACCACTTTTAGGATATGGCAATATCCGAGTACCACCAGTCACCTAGCAAGGTGACAAAAAAAAAAGGGAAAAAGTAATAAAGTTACAAGTAGTCCTTGACTTACAACAGTTTGCTTAGTGACTGTTCGAAGTTACAATGGCACTGAAAAAAGTGCCCCCCAAGCCACAGCCGAGCAAGACACCTGCCCACCCAGCTGCACTCTTCCTCCTGTCTGAGGTTTTCATTGTTGTGAGCATTTCTGTTGGGGATTGGCAGCGGGGGTGGGGTGGGGGGTGTTTGGTTTTTATTCCCCCCGTCTGCTGGGTGGTTGCAGCAGGTTTTGGTCCCTTCACATGACCCTGGGACACTGTGACCCTCATAAATATGAATCAGTTGCCAAGCATCTGAATGTAAATCACAAGACCCTGGAGAGGCTGCAACATTCCAGCTGATCGGTACTTCTTCCGGGCTCAGCGGAAGCACCAGGATCAGTGCTGCTTTCCAGCTGACTGGCGCTTCTTCTGGGCTCAGCAGAAGCACCAGGATCAGCGCCAAGCTCCAGCTGGAGCCTGGCGCTGATCCTGGCGCTTCCACTGAGCCCTGACAGTCCCAAAGAAGCACCGATCAGCTGGAGCCTGGCGCTGATCCTGGCGCTTCCACTGAGCCCTGACAGTCCCAAAGAAGCGCTGATCCTGGCGCTCCCGCTGAGCCCCGACAGCCCTGCAGCTCCAGCCATCTCTCGCTCAGGCTTGTGCGGTGCTGCCACCGGTTCAGCTCATTCCCCTCCCCCGCTACTTTTCTAGGATGGTCGCGTACCACCTGCCAGGTGCCAATGTACCACAGGTGGTACCCGTACCACTGGGTGAAAAGCCTTGCAGTAGATCACCTCCTTTGCCATAGTGACAAAGAGGAGGAAGAGGAGGAGGAGGACTCATTAGCAACTCCTACGGTATGCTCTGGTGGCAGAAACCTCTGCCACTTTCTGATTTGGGGGGAGGGGCAAGGAGTAAATATGGATCAGACTAAAGAATATCTCTGATCTACCAAACAAAGTTCTTCTGAGTTTCCAACTTCCCTTCAGGAAGGAAGGACAATTAAGACAGCAAGTATGACACAAAGGGAAAAAAAATAATAGGAACAGGAATCCTCTTTCCCCTACTTTTTGCTTTACTGGAAAGAATCCGACAAAGATATCATAGATCCTCCCCAACGCCACATGACTCAGTCAATTAATTCCAACCAATTTATTTAGAATTTATTTTTGTTTATAATATTACGGACGAGCAGTTAACTTTTCCAGGAAGTGATACATGCTCATTTACAAAAAAAACCCGACACTGGACAAAGGAAGAAGTCTCCTCTTTTTCTTTCCCATCCCTACAGGATCATTACGATCAATTAGGCTCCAGAAAGGACCTAGAACAGTGTTTCTCAACCTTGACAATTTTAAGGCATGTGGACTTCAACTCCCAGAATTCCACAGCCAGCAATGCTGGCTGTGGAATTCTGGGAGTTGAAGTCCACATGCCTTAAAATTGTCAAGGTTGAGAAACACTGACCTAGAAGCTTCTTGCTTCTTCTCTTTTCTTTTTTTAAATATTGCTTCTTATTTGTTTATATTATTTGGATGCTGCTTGTGGAGACTGTCATCTTAAAAAACTGCATCTAAATATTATAATAAATCCAGATGGAATTTGCAGAAGAGCATGATGACACCTAATAGGCCCTGAATTCAGAAGCAAACCAGCTTTAATAGTTTTCTTAACCTTAGCAACTTTAAGGTGTGTAGACCTCAAATCCCACAATTCCTCAGCACGCATGGAAGTTGGAAGTCCACATATCTTAAAGCTGCCAATGTGTTTGGCTTTCTACATGGAGCCAGCCTTTGTCCTCTCTAAACCTGACATGTAATCTGCTGGTGTCCAGAAATCCTAAGTCATTCCAAGGTTAGATGGAGGCTTTGTGTAGCCAGGCTGATGCTAGAAACACCACATCATGAGATAGTCAAATTGGCAAGCATCCTGTCATTCTTTACTGTGAGACAAAAGGAGATAGAATCATGTGCCTACAAATTTTGGCTTGAAAATGTATAGATCACCAAGTATAACAAGCTTCAAAATACGTGTACTCAGTATTTGATATTTAATCATTACATTCCTTGCAAGCTGAATGTTTTCAGCTTAAAAACTAAATAGGTTTTCAAAAAACATCGCCAAGTTGAATTTCCACACAATTCATTTCTATAAAACAACACTGTATGTAAATGTATTTTTCTATTTACTACTGAGATGCTCAATAATGTTCATTTTAATGCTCAGAAACTAGCCTGTTGCATGAACTTTTTATTTTAAAGCCCCTCATATATGACACTTGAGACACTGTGCATAAAAATTAATCACACTATGAGCTTGAAGAACATTTAAAGGCAAGGAAGGGTTGGCTGGACCAACAGAATAGACACAATTTACTGAAGTGTGTACCAAACTGAAAGGAAAACAGACCTGGCAAATGATTTCTCTCCTTCCCTCTCCCTGCCCATTGGGAAAGCATGGACTCTATAATGATGGGACTTGATTTGTGCTCAGAGAGAAAGATTACGGCATGTTCATTTTTAGTTCCAGAATATTAATATTAGACTTGGCCTACCAAGATTTTCACATGCCCTTCAAGGAAAGTCACAACTGCATAACAATAGAAGTTTAGTTATATTACTTTAAAGACATACTTAAAAATAGCCTCCAAGTAGAAGTACATCATTAAAACCAATAACACTAGATAACGTTTTAAGAGAAAAGAAAAAAAAACACCCCACAATAAAAGTTAAAATCGCTACAGATGGAATACCTAGGTAGGATAACAAAGCCTTAGAAGTAAACAAAAGATGAAAATGCGTAAGTTCAAGAGAGATCCTGCTGGTTAAACATGATGCTGACACCAGACCTAGTAAGACACCAATTGTAACTAGGCAAGTAAGGCGTTCAGCAATCAAAGTCTCTGTATTGAAACAGTTCATTTCTCCACAATGTCTCAAGAGACATATTTGAGGGGGCTTTTAATAAATACAGCTTATCACAGGCCTCTTTGCTAATTCCCAATATTCAATCCATTACATAATCATAAATTAGTTATTAAATTTATATATGGCCCAACTCCCAGTGACTTTGTGCAATTTATGGATTGTTGAACATATATAAAAACAAAGAGACAAAAAAAATGGCAGAAATTATGAAACTGGATAAGGACAAAGGAAAAAAGGGTCTTCAAACACGCTCATGAAAGGGTGAGTTAGCTCTACAGGGTCTTCTGAAACATCTGTAGGATGGAGGCTGTCTGAATCTGGGGAGGGGAGGGGCCCTCACTCCAGAGAGAGAGGGCATAAGGCAGAAATCAAACATGCTGAGTTTTAAAACATCAATGCAACCCCTGAATTTGGTTTGGATCAAATTCAAGGTGCAACTTGCTCAGAACAGACATAATATGGTTCCAACAGGCTGTTCCTTTTAGCAAACTAACCAGACGGTGCTATCCTTGCTTCAGATTCTGGGCCAGCCTCTAACAGTTTCACTGGAAGAAAATACAGCACTAATCTGATTTGCAGGTTGTCAGAGCCTGGAGCATGACTGATACCTGGTAAACCAGGTCAGGCCACAGCAAAGGATCTGGAGGAATTGCCAAATGATGACTTTGGGTGTTGCCTATGTGCCAAAATTAGTAAAGCAGATGGGTGGAAGGAGAAAAAAATTATACAAAAAAATATACAGCAATATTAAAAATGAAGTTAAAAATCTTCAGAGAACACAAGGACATTCTGTATTTCTGAAGAAGAGAAATTAACCTGCAGCTATGCTCATACTGAGAATTTGATGACTCACAATTCCAAAATATTTCCACATATAATACTGCAGCATTAAAGTTTTCAGAGTGTTCAATAGCTGCAGGAGAAAGATTCTATAATCATAATTACTGCAAATTAGGCTGCTTCTCTTTACATAGTGATCCCTGGGAAGCCCAGTTGTTAACTGAGTGTTTTAGTATGAACTTCTATACTCTAACTCCCTAAAAGTGCATTACATTTTCTCTGTGTGGGAAGGGCATTTAAAAAAGAGAAGAACATACAGAACTGAATTAATTTGTTAAACGGATTAAGGCCTTGATTAAAGAGCTGTGTTTCTTTCAACAATCTCCCTTAACAAAAAGGAGATCACAAAGTGACTTTTCTAGCATAAAGATCTTTAACTGAAATCAAATGTTGATTTACCAAGAAATCTACAATGCAAACAAAACACACTGAATTAGTAGATGAAAAGGAATCTTCAGTTTTCAATCCAGAACACTGAATTCTTGCTTTGAGGAATTACTGAACTGAGATGACATAAGCCAGCTCCAATAGCCTCTGTTTCAGTTTTTGCATTTGCAAAGAGATTAACATATACCAACAACTGCAAGAGAACAAGAAAGCTTACCAGAATTTAAATTCACTCATGGCTGGCCTGTTTTAATAACTTAATACAATGACTAATATATTTTAATCAGAAGATTGGGATTTCATAATGTATAGGTTGTTTGTATTGAGCAGGTACCTCAATGGAAAAATCAAGCTAACGGTTTTTTCACACTAGAATTATCAATCAAAGTCAGGTGCAAAATAGATGGCATTTGCCAGCTGAAGCCAGAAGTGATTTTATGATAATATGCCCTATAAACAATGTATCATAATTTTTTCATATAAAAAGCCTTCTTTTCCCCTAGTATCTTTTTTCAGGCAAACATATAGCACTGTTACCGTTAATGAAGGATAAGTCTCATTATCTAGGATAACTACTGTACCTAGTTGAGTATCATCATGGATTCCAAAGAAAAACATGTTACATTTCCTAGTCTTCCCTTGAGATTTTGTTTTTCAGGATTATGCAATAGAAGAAACAAGAAACTAATAAAAAAATCTGCCAACATCAATCTACTATGCTAGGAAATGATGCTGAAAGTAACAGAGAAGAAACGTACATTTTAGCAAAACAAATCTCATCAAACATTCTACTAAAACAGAGTTTATCGATTTCAATCCATAGGTGGGAGCATCTAGCTAAAGTTGCTTATTGTCCAAAATTTAAGCAGTGATGGGCCTGATAGCATTTGGATGATGGACCAACAGGAGATTCCAGAATTCAAGATTAGATAGGAAGTTGAAAAAAAATCTCAGAAGAATAGAATCAAGCTCAACTTGAAGAATTTCTCTTTAATTCAAAATTAGAAAGGCACATGCAGCGGAATCAATTGTATAGCACAATCTTCTATATGGCTGAGGGTATATCTCAACTTGTGGGTGAACATTGACTCTGAGCATCTTTGATTCTGTGGCAAACTCTGACTTTGTAATAACATGCACGTGATTGTGACTACTACTATAATCCAACAGAATTACTCCAATATTCAGGAATCTGAGACCCCACATTTGTAAAGTTATGAAACTGAACAATGTAGAAGCTAATTTCTATGCTAATAAACAGAAGTTTATCAAAGCCTTAACCACAGGGGAATATGACTGCACAGTTTGATATTAAAGGTAAGTATTTACCTTCTTGAGTCTCAAAACGTGAGGATTAAAGCATTTTAAAAATCTGTATGACGTACTTGCTTGTGCTGTCGGCCCTCCACCCCCATGAATAAGGAAATTATACATCCTGACTAAGGCAGGGCAAGCACTTAATTTTTTCCTAAGAGAAGGACTGTTTATTTTCCTTAGCACACTATTTCCTCCTTCAGCAAGGCAGCTTAAGGAGAGAAGGCTAAAGTATTATCCTGTCAGATGCCCACTACACAGTGGATAAGTTCCACTGTTCCCACATGGCAGGGAAGAAAAACAAATCAACTACATTACGTTAAAAAATTTAAAACTGTGGTTTTAGGCAAGGCAAGATACAGAATGAAGGTATGATTCTAGACTGACATTACTATCATAGTTTAAACAAGGAAGGTATCTGTAGGCAGATATCACCAGGAATTGCAGCTAGTTTAAAACTGTTAGTGGATAATCTTAATATTTCCCTCCAGAGAGTAGGGACTTCATGAGGCTCGTTCACACTGTGTGAAATCAGTTTCCTATTTTAATTAAATCAGGCCAATCAGTAGATGGGACAAGAAATGAAGAATTAAGTCCAACGATTATTTTGAAAAGAAGAAAGCTATAAAAAAAATAAATTGGCAATAAACTTGTGTTCATGTGGCAGAGGAAGCAACAAAGTAAAGGAAAAGCTCCCTAAAATGATAAAACAGCCCCTCACCTCTAAAAAGACTGGTTGTGTCTGAAAGCACAAGGGCATAAACAAGCAATGAAGACTAGAAACTGGAGGCAGCAAATATAATAGAGAAGAACATAGGAAGTCTTCATTTAGCAACCGTTCACAGATATGGATATCTTTCATATGATAAAAACGTATCCTTGCAACCAATCCTTATATCTATCTCCTTCACAGGTCTGCAAAGGAAAGGAAAGCTGAAGGAAAGGATCAGAAACACACAGGGCACTTCCAGTTAGTGACCACTTCCCTTAAGAACTGAGTAACCCATCCCAACGATGGCTGCTAAAGAAGGACTACTTGTAGCTAGATCCAGCAACATTTTGCTTTAGGAGCGGAGAGCATGAGCAGAGTAAGAAATACGAAGCAGAACAAGAGGAAACAGACATTAAAAAAAAAAGAATGGGAAAGTGGAGCAACCCCTCCCAAAATACTGAAAGGGGATGTTATTAATGTACAATAAGAGGGGAGAGATGAACAAGAGACCCCCAAGAATGGGAGGAGAGCTTTCCTAACTATGGGGCAGTGGAAGGGCACAACCTCCTGGCAATATTTTTTTTTTTAATAAATTTTTTATTAATTTTTGAAATTAAACAACAAATACAAATATGATGCATTTACTTACACAAGCAAAAAAGATAATCCTACTCAGTACATTTTCGGAGACGCTCGGCAGTCCCCGCCTTGCCTCCACCCTCATTCACTTTCCTCTACCTTCCTCTCCCTAAACCCACAACCTCTCCTCTTTCCTCCTTTCCACCTCCCTACATCCCATCTCCCTTCTTAACCACCTCATCGAGTGCAGTTTGGGGTACCAGCCGAGCGTCTCCTCTTTTGAATACAATTCCATTATTTGCCTATAATATATAAATACATCAATTTTTATAATTTCTATCCCCTAATCCCCTTCTCCCTTCCCCCCCCCCGGACTTCCCAGAACCGAGTACAGGAATAATCACATAATAATCCCAATCTAACCCAAACAACCCATTCATAATATAAACAAGTATAAACTTACTGTAACTCTAACATACAACCATCAACTTAACTATAAACTTATATATAAATGATATATAAAAAATATTTATAAATAAACCTCCTGGCAATATTGAAGAGGGGTTGGAGACCCACACTCAGCAAAAGGGCAGCCCCCCCCTCCCCACCCATACACCTTTTAATGGAAGAAATACATTCTGGGGTTGGAAAAAAAAAAGACATCCTTTCTTGGATTCGTTCACTAGGCGTTTCCGAGAGCTAAGTCCGGGGAAAGGAAAGGAGAATAAAGAGCCTCAATTTTGGGGACAGGATTTTACTGTACAAACAAACGCTCCCTTCGGTCCAGTTGTTGCTCCGGGTCGGTCCCAGCCTTAGCCCAGCAGCCCCTTCTCCTCTCCGTCTCTGGCCTTCGGGAAAGCAGCACCGCAGGGAAGAAAAGCCCGGACAGGTACAGTACTCCTGCCCATGGAGGTTCTCCTGCAAGGCGGCTGGAGTTGCCCGCCGCGGAAGCCCCCAAGACCCCTTTGGGCTGGCTAGTCGGTCTCTCCTCAGCACGGCCTACCTCGCGGGGTTGTTGTGGGGGCGAGGGCGGAGGAGGAGGAGGAGGAGACCCCCGCCCGCAAACCCGCAGCGGGGAGGCGGGGAGAGAGGAAGGCAGCCGGTCCTCAGAAGCGGCCCGACGGAGGCCCACGGCGAGAGGGAAGAGCGCGGGGCGAGAGGCCGGGAGGGCGCCTACGGGCCCCCAAGAGCGGCGGGGGTCGCGAAGGGCAAAGCCGGCGGGGTCAACCGGGATGCCTCGCTCGGTTCTCTCCTCACTCACCCTCGGGAAGCGACGACGGCCACGGCCACCTTCGCCCGGCCAGGTCCAGCCAGCCGCGGGGCAGCGCCAGCGCCTCAAGAACCGCCTCAGCCGTTCGCCTCTGCGGCCGCCCGGCCGACTCGCCCGTCTTTCCTGACGGAGGACTTGGCGCGCGGCCCGACGCCCGAGCCCGCGCGCGCGCGCGCGCCCCCGTGTACGCCTCCCTTATCCCCCATAGCAACCGCCGACGCCCTCTCCCTCTTCCGGTCGAGAGCCGGCTAGTGATCTCTAGCCCGGAAGTGCATCTCTCGACCGCGGCAGCCCGGCGGCGGAATGGGCGGGTGGGGGTGGGGGGGAGAGGCTCGTTATTCAATTGGAAGAATGGCGTCTCGGGCTGTGAAAACCTACGCGACCTCTAGATGGCAGCCAAGAGCTGGGCAGCTCTATTTAATTTTAAGCAGCCAACCTCAAGCCGTTAATGTCGTTCGTTTGGCGCTGTGCGTTAGTGTTTTCTCAGCCTTTAGGACTAGATAATCCTAGTCCTAAAACTAGATAAAGGGAAACCCAATGAAAGAAATGGTTGATGAATCAACAATAGGCTGTATGCGTTCATTGATTTGTTCACCAAACTGATCCAAGAGACTGATCATGTGTATGTGAAGCTTCAGTAAGTGGGGTGCTCCCTTGGGTAACAATAACTGCCGCTAGATATTTCCAATAACCATTGATCACTCCTGCCCATCAGCTGGGAGGAATTTGAGCCCATTCCTCCTTACAGATCAACTCAGGATGTCAGATGGGTTTCCTGACCTAAACCGCCTGCTTCTGGTCTTTCCACATACAGGGGTAGGCAACCTCGGCTCTTTAATAATAATAATAATAATAATAATAATAATAATAATAATAATAATAATAATGATGATGATGATGATGATGATGATGATGATGATGATGATGATGGAAGGGATCTTGGAGGTCATCAAGTCCAACCACCTGCTCAGGCAGGAAACCCTACCATTTCGGACAAATGGCTGTCCAGTCTCTTCTTAAAAACTTCCAGTGTTGGAGAATTCACAGCTTCTGGAGGCAGGTTGTTCCACTGGTTAATTGTTCTAACTGTCAGGAAGTTTCTCCTTAGTTCTAGGTTGCTTCTCTCCTTGGTTAGTTTCCACCCGTTGCTTCTTGTCCTGCCTTCAGGCGCTTTGGAGAACAGCTTGACTCCCTCTTCTTTGGGGCAGCCCCTGAGATACTGGAACACTGCTATCATGTCCCCCCTCGTCCTTCTCTTCGTTAAACTAGACATACCCAATTCCAGCAACCGCTCTTCATATGGTTTAGCCTCCAGTCCCCTAATCATCTTTATTGCTCTTTTCTGTACTCATGGACTTCAACTCCCAGAATTCTCGAGTCAAGGATGACTCGGGAATTCTGGGAGTTGAAGTCCCATGAGTCATAAAAGAGCCGAGGTTGCCTAACCGCTGGTCTAGGATTAAGGTCAGGATTTCAACTTCTCAGTTAATTTCCCTCTGCTCAAATCTGCGCATGTTTTGGGTCATTTGCCTTGCTGCACGACCCACTTTCTATTGAGCTTCAGTCCAGGGCAGATATTGACATGCTGGCTGGGGAATTCTGGGAGTTGAAACCCACCCATCTTAAAACTGCCAAGCGTGAGATACACTGGCTTAAAGCACTGGGCTGAGAATAGGGAGTCTCAGGTTCCCCCTCAACTACTGGGGACTAGAACCCTCCCTCCCAATCCACGAACCTATATGGCAGGGGTCTTCAAACTTGGCCCTTTTATGACTTGTGGACTTCAACTCCCAGAATTCCTGAGCCAGGCATGCTGACTGAGGAATTCTGGGAGTTGAAGTCCACAAGTCATAAAAGGGCCAAGTTTGAAGACCCCGGCTGTATGCTGTAACTGTAACTGGTGAAACATTTTGGCTTAGGGGCAAGGAAACCTAAGTACTGGTCCCCACTCAGCCACAAAAACTTGTTCTCTCTCAGCTAACCCCTCTCTCACAGTTGTGGTGAGGAAAAATAGGGAAGCTGTCAGTGGTGGGATTCAGCCAGTTCGCACCACTTCAGCAGAACCGGTAGCTAATTTTTTGTTGCCCAGGCCCAGAATGGACTTCCAGAAGCGGCATCCACGCAGAGAACCGGTTGTTCACATATTTGAATCCCACCACTGGAAGCTGTGCTCTCTTGGGATCCTGGAAAGATGGGATATGAAGTTAATAAAAGAATAAATGAAGCTACCTTAGTTTGCATACAGAAGATAATACATCCAGTTCCTAAGAAGGATAAACGTAGCCCACAACCTTTTAATTGGATTAACGGATCTACTGTAGCCATCTCAGTGCTGCTTTTCATGATGATCAGCTCTAAATGCGGTTTGATCCAGCGGATTCCTTTTCACAATGGCTGGCTTTCCAATTTTCTAGGACAGCTCAGCGTGCTGTTTGAAACCAGTCTTCGTTCAACAAACCATAAATAGACATTTTCCCCCCTCCATGCATGACAATGGTTAAATTCACCTGCAGGTTGTGTCATTTTTCTGGTTCAATTTTGTTGCTAATTTGTAGAATTTGTTAGCTAGGATTGCATAATTGACTTGTTACATGTTTTAATGCAGAAAGAGTTTTGCCTACACGTGCCTTATTTTACATGTCCTATAATACTTTCTTCTGCGATTCCTGTATTTTCCATTCATATCCAGCTATTTGCCTTTCTCAACAAATCAAGCCCATAATCAAGGCAGTTGGCTTCCACTGCCTTTTTTTTCATGACTGGTAATTCAGTACTCAAATATAAATGTTCTCAAAGTTAATTTCTATTTGCTTCCATGGAATAAAATCCATAGAATGTTAATTGTGTTGGCAAGTATTTCACTGGCAGATTAGAGTCAACAGCTCAACTGCATTAAAAATATTAGCTGTAAGCCTTCCAATCTGTATGCTTTAGTGTTGAACAAGAGGAATCTGACAAAACTTCTATTTTAAAAATCTCCCTTAACAACTGCTTAGCTCAAGCATCTGTCAGTGCCACCATTTCATTAGCATGTCAGCCACATCTTACATTTTGCATTCAATCAGAGGATGAAGCCTTAGCATGTTTCCAAACCTGTATTTCCTGTCATGATTAGAAATGGAAGACAAGGCTAACTAGTGCATTCAATAAATCTTGGTTTAATAAACTGTATTCAAGATTGCTATCTAAATTAGCTAACAACCAGTTCTGGAGTAATAGTAGTAGGCAGAACGGGCAGGGACCATGTGCTCCACCCATTGCATTGAGGACTACCCGTCCTCCTGTATATTTTGGGTGGGAGTGATCAGTGTGTATCTCCTCCCTTCCCCTAATCCAGGGGTCTTCAAACTTGGCCCTTTTATGACTTGTGGACTTCAACTCCCAGAATTCCTCAGCCACCATGCCTGATTGAGGAATTCTGGGAGTTGAAGTCCACAAGTCATAAAAGGGCCAAGTTTAAAGACCCCTGTCCTAATCTCTAGAAATGCCAGGTGCCTTGATCAAGACTGGGCAGCTGGCCCTCTATTTTTATGCAGAGTGTTGATTGTCATCTACAGCCAAAAAGAGACATGACCCATCCTTTGAGGGAAATGGATGAAGACACTTCCTTCTTATTGGATGTGACAGATGTTCCATCTATATCCTGGACTTAATTGGTTCATGCAAGCTTCCTGGATAAGATCTTTGATGTTGTTGACTGGGATCATATCCTCTGGGTATGAATTGAATTGAGCCATATGCAGCCAAGATTGGTAAATGCTCAAAATTCCTTCTATCTCAAGGTCCTGTGTGTCAAAATTACAAATATGGAATACAACATCGTATGATGACTTGCTTCCACTAAGGCATCATTGAGCTTCTGCAAAAATCTCCCCTTGTGTTTGCTTTCATTACAGGTAGTCCTTGAGTTATAACCCTTTGTTCAGTGACTGTTCAAAATTACAACGGCACTAAAAAGTGACTTGCAAATAATCATCACATTTACATCCCCTCCCCAGGTCACATGATCAAAATTTGGTTGCTTGGCTACCAGCATGCATTTACAATGGTTGCAGGTCTCAGGATCTTGTGATCGCCATTTTTGACCTTCACAGCCACTTAACAACAATGGCAAAAAGTTGTAAGATCTGGTGTAACTTCCTTAACAACCACTTTGATTAGCAACGGAAATTCTGGACCCAATTGTGGTTGCAAGTTGAGGACTTCCTATAGTTACTTCATTATATACCTGTAATCTGCCTTTCTACCCATATGGTCTTCAAAGTGGCTTCTTACTCAATTTATTTCCCCACCCACCCGATGTAAGGCTTCCTTTGAACAAAAGATGCCATCTTTGTGTCATAAAGCTTTGTTTATTTACACAGACCATGGTGAAGACAGTATACTCAGTCAACAGATATGTTTGACATCGTAGAAATCAGTGAGACAAGAATGTTAGCTATCATTCTAAAAAAGGACCTTGACTTATTAGCTGTCTCCACAAGAAGAACTGAAGAGAGATTTCCAAACAAAGTATACTTGGAAAATGATTCCCAGATCAATAACCCAGGAAATTTTTTTCCTCCTCTGCAGTTACGCCTAAATATTTGTTTGATATTAGGGAAGATGTGATGGCATGGGAAGAAATTCAATTTCCTACAGATGTCTCCAAAATATATCAAAGCAATAAGCAAAAAGAAAGCTGAAGATTTTGAGAATGTTTAGAGCAGTGCTTTTCAGACTTGAGAACCTTAGGATGTGTGGCCTTCAACTCCCAGAATTCCTTAACCCGCTGTGGAATTCTAAGAGTTGAAGTCCACACATCTTCAAGCTGCCAAGGATAAGAAACACTGCTTAATTTCGTGTTGTCCATGGATCTTCAGTGCAAATCACTCTGAAACTGGGCCAAAATACCTGGGTATCTTCCATTCAGACTCCACAGGGCCGTTGAAAACTGCAGCAAGGTTTACATTCATGTCAATTCTTCCACAAAACCAGGGTTAGAATCTATTCATTTCTATTGGTAACCAACAGAAATCAGACATCATTCTGAAAAAGGGTAGGGATTGTATTTTTGGAGATGCTTTTTCCATTTCCCAGTACATCCTACAATTGGGGATTTTCCAACTGGTCTTTCATCTTCAATGCAAAATCACATCTAACAGGGCTTAGCTTTTTAAGATTGTTTTAAGTGTTTTCATCTGCTGGGGAGAAGGAGCAGATACAATCCTAATACAGTACATATTAAAAATAAAAACTTTCAGGAAATAAACATCTTTGCTTGAGGCTACAGTAGCAAAATGAGTTCGGTATTTAGACTGGAAGTTGAAGCACCAGGAGATTTTTTTAACGCTCCCCCATTTTAAATAATTCCCGCACATTTAAACATAAATAGCACATATAGAAAAGAAGGAAGGAGGTTTTGGTCACAACTCAGAGTCATCTGCAGAAGAAGGCTGTATTTCTGTTTGCAAGAAAGTATTTTTAATCCACAAAACAGCATTCAATAGCAGTCTCCAAACGTTACTATAAAATGATGCCATTCATCCTGTATTACCCAAACCTGCTAAATATGAAGACCAGGCCTAATGCAAAGGTCATCACAACCCAGAAATTCATTTTCAGGGCACTTATTAAAACCGTAAACAGTATGATTTCAAGATGGCGGTCTTTGGGTTAGCAAAACAGGTTGCATCACATTCTCAACACCTGGGGTTGCAGACCAAGGTTGGACCCAAATTAAATCATGGTGTGTGTTGATCTGAAAGATATGAGTCCTCAGTGGTGATGTGTCTTTACTTATCATGCTGCTGCCCCATCTAGTTCAAAAGTTTACATCGGAAAAAATGTTGAACGGTTGACTGAACCTTTTGACCAGGATAACAGAATACTAGAATGTATCCTGCCTCCCAATTCCCAGGTTTGGGAGAACAAGATATACTAAGTAAAACAGAGGGCACACTAATGAACTGTCTTTATACATCTCTGCTTAGCCATGCCAACAGAAAAAGGGAAACTCGTTTTCAGCATGGGGAATCCCCAATACACATTTCTCTGAGAATGCCATTCTTCCTGATTTTAAAAGACACACAATCCCTGATTATTCCAATGAAACCCCTGCTTCTGTTATAGCAGAGTGTCTGCATTCACCAACGTACTGTCTAGTCTATTTAGCTACTCAAATGCCTTCTGTGTTTGCGGTGATGGAGCTGTTCAGATTCCAACGCAATTCAGCTTAACATGGAATACTTTCGTATCTGCAGGTATGTGATTCTTAAATCAGTATTTATTTAGAATTATTATATGAGTTCATCAGTACTTCAGCTGCCTTTTGGGCTCAGTTGAGTGAAAGAACAGGAAGGGAGGGGTAATAAATAAACAGCCGCACCTACAGTATTCCTTCAAAGAGCGTTCACTCGCTTTTGCTGTGTGACATGATCCGACAAGAAGCATGTTCTTCCTGGACAACAGTTAATGTAGCAGGAGTATAAATTTCAGACATGCTATCATTGTTCTCCAGGGCGCCATAGGAAAAAGAAGTCTTGAGTTCAGGTTGAACTGCCGTTCCGTTGTCGTGCAGATTCTGCATGTCTGAAGGATAAAGATGGAGTGGTTTGAAATGCAGGGGTTTCAAAACAGACAGAAATTCAATCGCTGTCTTTTGACTTGTCGCTTCCATTAACCCAACCGAACTATAATTTCATCTTCTAAAGGAAGGCCGACTGGGGAATTCTGGGAGATGAAGTCCACCCATCTTAAAGCTACCAAGATTGAGAAACACTGTTCTAAAGTTTGGATCCCAAAAGCCACATTCTGAGACTTAGCTGGTCTGGGAACCAGAGTTGCATCACACTGGATGGCAGCAAGATTGGATCACCTTACGACTGTGTTTCTCAGCCTTGGACGCTTAAAGACAAGTGTGGGAGTTGAGGTCTGAGGTTGAGAAACACTGCTTCAAGAGAGGGAGGGAAAGGAAGAGAGACTAAACATCTATTGAAATACCCAAGATATAGACCTCCTTCTCAAGTTAGAATGGGTGGCAAACTAATAATAATAATAATAATAATAATAATAATAATAATAATAATAATGCTAATGCTAATGCTAATGCTAATGCTAATGCTAATGCTAATGCTAATAATAATAATAATGTAGTATCATCTCCAAATTGAATAGGGACACTGTCCAAATCTTTGCGGTTTTTCAAGGTTATTGAGGGGTGAGATGTTTTAATCCTCTACAACAGGGATCTTCAAACTTGGCCCTTTTATGACTTGTGGACTTCAACTCCCAGAATTCCGTGCCTGGCTGAGGAATTCTGGGAGTTGAAGTCCACAAGTCATAAAAGGGCCAAGTTTGAAGACCCCTGCTCTACATGGCCCAAAGCAATTTTTTGCCCCTTAAATTCCTCCCTCAATACTCCAAAATCAAATCTAAAATGGATGAAAGGGGACTCTGAAAGTGTATTTATTTAATACATTAATTTATAGGCCACCCATCTCATATATGAGACTCTGGGCAGCTGTTAAAATAGGAGAAAAACAGAATAAACCATGGAAGCGATCAACATTAAAAGGAACATAAATAAAAGCCAAGGACATTCATGACATTACACTTTCAGTATAACCACGATTAGGTTCATTCATGCTGCTTCTGTGCCCCATTTTTGTACCCAACCTACAGCAAGTGGTACAATCAAATAATAAAGTGGGGTGAGGTCAGTCAGCTTGTCAATTTTTACTGGTTTATCAAAAAGGTAATAGATTTTAAGATTACTTGGCATGGCATCCATGGAGATGTAAGGCTCAAAAAAGATGCATTTCCTCTTGTTTCTAGTGATCAGAAAGACACCTAAAAATGCAATGAGGCATCTGAAAGAGATTTTAAAAGGGCAAGATAAAGAGGTTTGAAACATATGCAAGAGAAAACATGGCTGACAGCTAAAAATCTTAGCTACCCATTGACCTCACAGAAAGTGAGTCATCAGTCTACATGCTACCTCAGTTGATGGGGCAAAGTAAACATTTCCGGACACTTTTATAAGACTATTCTGGACACAAGTGAAGCATTTGTGAAGAGCAGGAACATCAAAAAATAGTTCTAACTAAATTTAGTTCTTTCCAAAGCCATAGGGAGAGCTGAAGTGCCCTTCTAACCCTCTGAGAAATTTATTGAGACCTTGTTTACTCACTTAAAATAGTTGTGCACGAGCCCTCTCTACCTCAACACAAATTCTTAAGGAAAAGAATTTGTGTCAGTCAGTCTGTCAGTCAGTGATTAGGGTAGCATTTCCCAGTTCGGCAAACTCCGGACAGGGTTGTGAGTGAGAATAAGATCAGCTGTCAATTGGTTTTGCTAGACCAGACATGTCAAACACAAGACCCGGGGGCCGGATGCAGCCCGCGAAGTGGTTTCATGTGGCCCGCGAAGCCATCCTGGAAACAGTGAGGGAACGGCCCCCGCTGCCTTGGCCCTGGCCCAGGCCGGCCAGGAGCCAATGTACAATTTTGTGGTGGCCATCTATGCTGAAACGCATTCAGTCTTAGCTCCATAAGCCCCCCCCCTGCATGGCCTGAGAGGAACAGTGAGGCTCCTCCAGTGGACCATGCCTTGGCGCTTGCCCTTCTGCCAGAGACCCTCAGATCTATCCCACTCCTGCCCAGGTCCCACAGGCACCCTTGACGCGAACGGTGTAGAGCTGGCCATACCCACCCAGTAGGCCATACCCACCCGCCCCCCTGAGGGAAACCGCAATGCTGATGCGGTCTGCAATAAATTGAGTTTGACACCCCTGCGCTTGACGTTTTTTCATGCAATGAAGAATCCAGCCAGAGATTTCCCCAAACTATTAGCAACGGATGGGCAACTGTATGCTATAATGATTGACACTGCTTCCCACCATTAGTTAGAAGATGCCTAAAGTAGCCTTTGAATAGCCACCATCCATTAAAAGGAAAGAGCCTTGCCAAGCAGAGAAAAAGGAAATGAAAAAGGTGACTCAGAGCCCATAAGCTATATCGATATTGTAAACTTACCCCAAAGAAAACATACAAATATGGAGAACATCTTCTCCAATAAAGTCCAAATAAAAAATTGCACCTGAAAAAGAAAAGAAGCTTTCTCAAATAGAACCAAATGCTAGGCGAAGATTAGCAAAATGTTAACAGCATCAACAAAATTAAAACACATCCAAGGAGACAGAATTGGTGCATGGATAGATCTTATTTTTATAACTCGAAAGAGTGCCAACTAAACCAGGGGTCTTCAAACGTGGCCCTTTTATGACACCTGGACTTCAACTCCCAGAATTCCTCAGCCAGGCACACTGGCTGAGGAATTCTGGGAGTTGAAGTCCACGAGTCATAAAAGGGCCGAGTTTGAAGGCCCCTGAACTAAGCTATCAAGAGAAGAGCCGGGAATGATCAGATACTTGGCAACTGATATATTTATGACAGTTGCAGCATCCTTGGGTCACGTGATCACCATTTATGATCTTCCCAGGAGGCTTTCTCATAACCAGGGGTGTCCAAACTTGGCAACTTTAAGGCTTGTGGACTTCAGCTCCCAGAATCCTCCAGCCAGGGTGGAGAATTGAAGTCCAGAAGCCTTAACGTTGCCAAGGTTGGGCATCCCTGCTTTACATGTTTAAATAAGTACTGTAACATGTTGGATTCGAACTGTGGTGGGTACAAAACTCAACCTTGCTGAAGAAATGACTAGTGTCTTCTACTCACTAGATATGTACAGTAATGAAATCAAACCCAAATGGCAGAGAAGATTTGTTAGGCACCAGAAACCTGGTCTAAATTTGAAATGTCTGTCTCACTGGGAAAAGCAGTTCCTAAAGGGAGCAACAGAATCTTGTCATCAATGCAGGCAATTTCATTTTAAGCATTAAAAAGATATTTCAAGGGAAGCGTTCGGTTAGGGACTCTCTCCCAGGGATGGGAAATCTGGCGAAATCCATTTCAGGCTACAGGTAGTCCTCGACTTACAACAGTTCATTTAGTTACAACGTCACTGAAAAAAGGAACTTACAGTAGTGGCCAAAATTGTGGAAACCTTTTGGGAAAAGTGTATTTTTGAGGTTTGATGGCTAATAACACCACCACCGCTGCTGGAATTGGGTATGTCTAGTTTAACGAAGAAAAGGACGAGGGAGGACATGATAGCAGTGTTCTAATATCTCAGGGGCTGCCCCAAAGAAGAGGGAGTCAAGCTATTCTCCAAAGCGCCTGAAGGCAGGACAAAAAGCAACGCATGGAAACTGATCAAGGAGAGAAGCAACTTAGAATGAAGGAGAAACTTCCTGACAGTTAGAACAATTAACCAGTGGAACAACCTGCCTCCAGAAGCGGTGATGCTCCAACACTGGAAGTTTTTAAGAAGAGACTGGACAGCCATTTGTCTGAAATGGTATAGGGTTTCCTGCCTGAGCAGGGGGTTGGATAATCTAATCCAAGGTCCCTTCCAACTATTATTATTATTATTATTATTATTATTATTATTATTATTATTATTATTATTATTATTAATTATTATTATTATTTTCTCTTGAAGTAGTACCATAAAATTATATATCAATGGAAAGATAATTTAATCAAGAATGTAATGCAACATAGTTTGTTCAATTATCTGTACTGTATCCTATGAAAAGTTATAGCCAAATAACCAGAAAAAGGCAGCACAACTTGCTTAGGTTGATATCAGGTAGCTTTCCTTCATCTGATTGTAGCCAATGAGCCTGAGTGTTTAGAGAGCCAATCAGGTGTCATCTTGTTTTGGCCATGAGACAATCAGATCACAGTAGGATTCAGTTATTGATGTCACGTATTGAAGCTGAGAGGAGGACATTTGTCAGTGTGTTATGTGATCGCTATCAAGTTGATTGGGTTTTTTTTGTGTTCTTTCATTTAGTGAGCTTGTAAAACGTAGTAAAATTAAAGTAATGGTGCAAAGAGTTGACTGCCCAGAAAGCGATGTATAATAGTATTATTAAGTGAACGAGGCTACAGTTATAAAGAAATTAGAAGAAAAATGGGTGGAAACTTAACCAAAGGGGGCATTTCTATTCTACACTTTTCCCAAAAGGTTTCCACAATTTTGGCCATTACTGTATGATCATTTTTTGGTTACAATCTTTGTAGCCTCCCTGTGATCATGTGATCAAAATTCAGATGTTTGGCAACCGGTTCGTACTTACGGCTGTTGCTTTGTCCCAAGATCATGCGATCATCTTTTGCAACCTTTTGCCAAGCAAAATCAGTGGAGAAGCCAGATTCACTTATCACTTAGCAACTGTGGCAAGAAAGGTCGTAAAATGAAGCAAAACTCACTTAACAAATGTCTCACTTAGCAACAGCAATTTTGGGCTCAATTGCGGTCATATGTTGGGGACTACCTGTATTTGCTGATCAGCTGCTATTATCATTTTAATGCACCGAATATACACCCACCTGCTGAAATTCCTATCACAGTGGACAGGATATAACCCACACTGGAAATCTGGGATACATCAAACGAGTGAGAAGCTTGGGTTAAAAACCTAGGAGAAAAATAAAGACAGTGGAGGGGAAAAAAATATCAGACAACGCTGTGCATAAATAAATAACAAAACATTTCACAAAAGCCAAAGATGTTTCAGCACAGAAACCATGAACCAAAACCAGGATCACCAGTCTTGAGATTCGGCTGTTGATCTTGTGGGCAAAACAAGCAGATTTGCATGGCATGAAATTTCAGCTCATTCCAAAGTATTCAGGTAATGTTTTATAACGATGGGTCCTTGGTACTCTCTGAGCTTGGTTGATTTTTTTCCTGCTGGTGTTACCTTGTTTGGGTAATGAAATGTCTGCAGGAAAACAATTAAGCTCAGAGAGCATCAAGGACCCCTCATTTCAATCCTGAGCTGCCAATATTCTCCATTTGGGGGACTACGTATGGATGTCAAATGCTCCAGAAAGCATGCAAACGGGAAAAATGTTTTTCAATCTTCGTAACTTTAAGATGTATGGACTTCAACTCCCAGAATTCCCCAGCCAGCCGTGGGACCAGAATTTCCATTGCTGAGCAAGGCGATTAAGTGACTTGCATCTAATTTTATGACCTTTTTTTACCACCGTTGTTAAGCAAATCACACTGTAGCTATGAAGTGAATCTTGTGGTTGTTAATCGGATCTGGCATCCCCCACTGACTTTGCTTGTCAGAAGCTGGTTTGGGAAGATTGCAAAGGAGGATCCATGACTTTGGGACACTGGAACTATCGTAAACACGCTGCTGGTTGTCAAGTGCCCACATTTTGGTCCCATGACTGTAAGGATGCTACAATAGTCGTATGTCCGAGGGCTGCTCATAAGTCACTTTTTGCAGTGTGGTTGTAATTTCAAACCATCACTAAATGAATGGTTGTAAGTTGAGAACTACTGGGTATTGGCTGGCTGGTGGAAATCAAAAATATCTCAATAGTGGAGAAGGAGAGAAACTACTAGAATGGAATGGAACAGAGAAGAGAATAATAGTATAGCATAGCATAGCATAGCATTAGCATAGCGTAGTAGTAGTATATTATATTATATTATATTATATTATATTATTATATTATATTGTATTGTATTGTATTGTATTGTATTGTATTGTATTGTAGTGTGTAGTGTAGTGTAGTGTAGTGTAGTGTAGTGTAGTGTAGTGTAGTGTAGTGTAGTATAGTATAGTATAGTATAGTATAGTATAGTATAGTATAGTATAGTATAGTATAGTATAGTATAATACAGTGGTGGCGAACCTATGGCACAGGTGCCAGAGGCGGCACTCAGAGCCCTCTCTGTGAACACGCGCGCCATTGCCCCAGTCCTAGGCCTTCAGCTGGGTTTTATAAAATCTTTTCGCTTTAGGCCTCCGCTGCCGTGTGCAAAAAAAAAAAAAAAAAGGTTCAATCAGTCAATTTCAACTTCTCGCGGGAAAAAAAAGATCTTGCAAAGTTGGAATTGATTGATTGAACTTTTTAGTCCCACCCAGTCTGCCATTACCACCGCAGCCACACCCACCCAATGGGTCATGCCCACCCAATGGGCCACGCCCACCCGGCGATGCATAAGTGGGTTTTGGGTTGCAGTTTGGGCACTCGGTCTCTAAAAGGTTCGGCATCACTGGTCTAGTATATTAGACTAGACTAGAAGAATAGAACAGAACAGAACAGAATAGAATTCTTTATTGGCCAAGTGTGATTAGACACACAAGTAATTTGCCTCTGGTGCATAAGCTCTCAGTGTACATTACAACAAAGTAATATAATCATAAGATACCAATAATAGAAGGTAATAGGAAAGATGAGAAGGATAATAGTAATACAGCCCTACTATATGGGTAAATATCCTTAGACATAAGACAGTGCTGTAGGAATTGGCACAGGGGAAAAAAACTATCTTTGTGTCTAGTTGCTTTGGCATGCAATGCCCTATAGTGGCATCCTGAGGGGAGAAGTTGAAACATGCCCAGGGTCTGTACATATTTTCTCAGCCCTCTTTCCGACCCGTGCAGTATACAGGTACTCAATGGAAGGCAGGCTGGTTGCAACTATTTTTTCTGCAGTCCTAACTATCTGTTGGAGTCTGTACCTGTCCTGTTTGGTTGCTATACCAAATTATAGCTTTGGCTGCCAACTATGATGGTTGCAAATGGAACCTTAAGATCCAGAAAAAAAACATCTCTTATTATATGTAAGGAAGGATGCTCTGCATCTCCATCCCTCTGAGCACACTTCCAGCAATCCACGCAAGCTGCAACGAGGGTGGGAAGCTGGCATTTAGCTTTGTGTTCCCAAATGCTCCCCTTGAAGCCTCTTTAGAACAGGAAATTATTTAAATTGCTACTAAAAGGCCCATCTCTGGTCAGAAGCAGCAACAAGAATGCAATTACCTACGGTAGTTTCCACTGCCACCTGCTGCACAGGCTCTATTTTTAATCTATAATTCATTTTAATTAAATTTGAATTGCCTTGACATTTGGTGGTGAGCTGCAGGAAGAAAACACACATTTGGGGAGGAAGAAAGAAAGAAAGAAAGAAAGAAAGAAAGAAAGAAAGAAAGAAAGAAAGAAAGAAAGAAAGAAAGAAAGGAAGGGAAAGAAAGAAAGAAAGAAAGGGAAAGAAAGAAAGGAAGGAAGGAAGGAAGGAAGGGAAAGAAAGAAAGAAAGGAAGGAAGGAAGGAAGGAAGGAAGGAAAAGGAAGGAAGGAAGAGAAAGAAAGAAAGAAAGAAAGGAAGAGAAAGAAAGGGAAAGAAAGAAAGGGAAAGAAAGAAAGGAAGGAAGGGAAAGAAAGAAAGCAAGAAAGAAAGGAAGGAAGGGAAAGAAAGAAAGAAAGAAAGGAAAAGAAAGAAAGGAAGGAAGGAAGAGAAAGAAAGAAAGAAAGGAAGAGAAAGAAAGAAAGAAAGAAAGAAAGGAGGGAGAAAGAAAGAAAGAAAGAAAGGAAAGAGGAAAGAAAGGAAGGAAGAAAGAAAGAAAGAAAGAAAGAAAGAAAGAAAAAAAAAGAGAAAGGGAGCGAGGGAGGGAGAAAGAAAGGAAGGAAGGAAGGAAAGAAAGAAGGAAAGAAAGGAAGAGAAAGAAAGAAAGAAAGAAGGGAAGGAAGAGAAAGAAAGAAAGGGAAAGAAAGAAAGAAAAAGAAAGAAGGGAGGGAGGGAGGAAGAAAAAAGAAGGGAGGGAGGAAAGAAGGAAGGAAGAAAGAAAGAAAAAAAGGGAGCGAGGGAGGGAGAAAGAAAGAAAGAAAGAAAAAGAAAAAAGGGAGCAAGGGAGGGAGAAAGGAAGGAAGGAAGGAAGGAAGGAAGGAAGGAAGGAAGGAAGGAAGGAAGGAAGGAAGGAAGGAAGGAAAGCAAGCAAGCAAGCAAGCAAGCAAGCAAGCAAGCAAGCTTGGCTCCACTTACTCTGCCTGAAAGGCTGTTGTCGCCACCATGCACACCGCCATGATGTAGAAGATGGGGTAGCCCAGTTGCATATTCCCCCGAATGGAAACCGCAACCATGCCCGCAACGGCCTTGACAGTAATGACAGTCATGGAACCTGAAAAACCATCAATAAACCTTGTATTGTTCAAGATCAAAGACTAACAACGGCGAGCGAAAAAACAGTACAGGTAGTCCTTGACTTACAACTACAATTGAGCCCAAAATTTCTGTTGTTAAGTGAGTTTTACCTCATTTTACGACTTTTCTTGCCACAATTGTTAAGTGAATCACCGCAGTTGTTAAGTTAGTAACACGGTTGTTAAGTGAATCTGGCTTCCCCATTGACTTTGCTTGTCAGAAGGTAGCAGAAAGTGATCACGTGACCTCGGAACACAGCAACCGTCATAAATACGAGCCAGTTGCCAAGCGTCTGAATTCTGATCAGGTGACTATGGGGATGTTGCAACGGTCATATGTACAGGTAATCCTCAACTTACAGCAGTTTGTTTAGTGACTGTTCAAAGTTACATCACGGACAAAAGTGACTTATGACCATTTTCCACATTTACGACCATGCTAACCTGATCAAAATCTAGACACTTGGCAACTGACTCATACTAATGACAGTTGCAGCGTCCTGGGGTCGTGTAAATTACCTTTTGCAACATTTCTGAGAAGCAAAGTCATTGGGGAAGCCAGATTTACTTAACAATCATGTTATTAATTTAACAACTTAACAACTGTGGCAAGCAAGGTCATAAAATGGGCCAAAATTCACTTAACGTGTGAAGAGAAATTTTGAGCTCAACTGTGATCATAAATCGAGGACCCACCTGTAATGGGAATTACCGAGACCCCATCAACGGGAACAAGAACTTGGACAATCTGGGTCGGTTAACGGGACCCGAGGTTTCGTCTTCCGAGCTTTCGGACTTTTGCTGGGGCCCATTTTTAGGGAACTTCTCTCTATCAGGGTGTGTGCTGTTCTGGGTGTGGTATTTATGGTGCCTGTTGTATGTGGCTTTTTAGATGTTGATTGGGGTGTGTTGATGGCTGGCCAAGCAACATCTAAAAAGCTACTTACAACAGGCACCATAAATACCACACACAGAACAGCACACTTACCGGTAGAGAGAAGTTCTCCGAGCATGGGCTCCAGAACGAGTCCAAAAGCTTGGAAGAAACCTCCGGTCTTGGTCACCAACCCAGATTGGATCCTGCAACATTATCCCGAGACACATATATTCGCCTTAATTCATTGACTTATTCAGCTCTCTCCAACTCAACCCTTGATGAATTTATTTTTATCTGGATATTATTCATGGGGCTTTCTCTAGGTCAGTGGTTCTCAACCTTTTTAATGCCGCGACCCCCAACCGGTCGTAAGTCGAGGATTAAACCGGTCGTAAGTCGAGGACTAAACCGGTCGTAAGTTGAGGACTACCCAACCGGTCGTAAGTCGAGGACTTTCCCTGCCCGGGAGCGCCACGCATGCGTGGTTCCGCCCCCTGCGCCGGCCGAGGCGTAGCTGGCAAGCAGCAGAGACGGAGCAGGCCGACCACCAGCTGGCCCAGCTCAAGGGAGGTAAGGCACCCGCCGGAAAAGGGGAAAAAAATGGCGGACAGCCTTGCTTGGCGACCCCCGTGAAATGGTCGATCGACCCCAAATGGGGTCGCGACCCATAGGTTGAGAACCGCTGCTCTAGGTAGCTATCTTCCTGGTGGCTCAGGATCCTTTTGGACTCAGTCTTGAAATCCAATAAATAAATACATAAAATTTTACTCCTGGGGGGTGGGGTGTCATGGGTCAGGATTTCTGCAAGATGCAGCCCCCAAAACACCTATCGTAGAAAGAGCCACCTTTGGGGAAGCTGAACGGAGATTAAGCTTCACACACATACCGTGTGCATGAGTTTGGTTCTTTGCTAATCAGAGGGCAGAGGTTTAGCAATCCAGTTTGTGAAATTTACCTTACATAAAGAGGAAGAGAACTTACCAAGAAGGGCTACCAGGAGCAGAATCACCACGATATGGTTTGCTTTCTTTTCCTTGTAGAAATATAAAAGCAGGCAGAACACAATGATCTCCACCAGCTAAAGAAGGGAAAGAGAACAAATAAGGTACTGGATCTGAAATAAAGCTGACTTTCCAGTTTTTTTCTTTTCACATACTTGTCCTTGCAGGCTAAAGAGACAGACCTCCCTTTTGGAAATGAAAAAAGGGGATCCCCTTGCCTTAGTTCCCCCCCAAAATCTGGGAGCTGGCTGGAGTTTGCATTCCAAGTACAGGTAGTCCTCAAGTTACAACCACATTGGAGGATGCCTATTATGGTCACATGCTGTAACGCTGGTAAAATGATTTTACTTTTTTGTGACAGTCATTAGGTGAACACAGAGGTCACAAGTGTAAACCATTGTTCACTATGGGCCGGAAGTGCCAGTTTTTAGCAAAACTGCCACAAAATTCAGTCATAATAATGTAGTAAAATGAACAATTATTAGAATAATGATTTGTCTGCATAATTGCTAGAATAATGATGTAATGCATAATCACTGGGAAAATTCACTGGGAAAGTTCTGTGTCAGTAATATGTGGCTAACCAAATGCGCATTGCACATGGATACTTTGTATGTAGCAAAACCTTCCATTGTATGCCCATGAGAAACGATCCAAATGTATTACAATGTGTATTACAATGTGTGTAGTCCTTTGTTCCTGAAAGGATAGTATAAAACTGAAGTCTAATCCCGCCCTCCTCGTTCAGAATTGCATGTCTCTATATGCCTCTGAACCTGCGCAAATAAACCTCTCTGCTAAACCCCTCTGGAATTCGTAAGAGTTCTTTCGTTTTCCACAAGAATGCGACTATAGGACACTGCAAGTGGCCGTCAATGCGTGTTGAGAAGTGCCCAAACTGCCGTCACGTGACTGTGAGGACTGTTCAAAATTACGACCTACCTGAAAAAGTGGACATGATCCAGCTCTGAAGGGGAATTTCCCCCAATGACCAGATTTGGGTGATAAGTCCCCTTTTTCAGGTAGGTCATAACTATCTGTATCAGCTTAAGGCAGGAGTCTTCAAACTTGGCCCTTTTATGACTCATGGACTTCAACATGGCTGGCTGAGGAATTCTGGGAGTTGAAGTCCACAGGTCTTAAAGTGGCCAAGATTGGACACCCCTGACTTAGGTGGAGTGCAGCTTATTTTATCTATTTGTTAAATGTTGATCCTGCCTTTTCTCCAGGAACTCAGGGCAACGCATATAACATTCCCTAAGGCTAAGCCAAGCTTCACCGATCACAACAGCACAGCTAAATAGACTGGGCTGAGGGAAAAGGATTTGGCCCAAAGTCACGCAGGGAGCTCTCGTGGCCAAGAGTCAATTTGAACCTGGGTTCAAAGCTGCTTGCTAGCCCACATGGCACCTTATGCAATTGGTGCCCCTGAAACAGAGGAAGTGGGGAGCATGTCTGGGCATTTCTGCATCCGCCATCTTGCTCATGAACAAGCAAACATAGCCCTCTAGCAAACGTAACCCTGTAAGCTATTAGGCAGTGCCTCAGTTCCTGAGTAATTATTATTTTAAGTATATTTTTATAATCATGTGTAATTATTTTAATTATATCCTTATAATCTTGTGCAATTGTTATTTTAATTATGTACTTTGTTTATGGAGGTTTTATTACACTGAGTTTTGGTTAAAGTTCTTTATGCAAGATGGATGACTGTTCACATTTAAAACAACAACAACAACAACAACAACAACAACAACAACAATAACAATAATAATAATAATAATAATAATAATAATAATAATAAGTTGTAAGGGACCTTGGAAGTCATCTAGTCCAACCCCCTGCTCAGGCAGGATACCCTATACCATTTCAGATAAATGGCTGTCCAGTCTCTTCTTAAAACTTCCAGGGTTGGAGAATTCACAGCTTCTGGAGGCAGGTTGTTCCACTGGTTAATTGTTCTAACTGTCAGGAAGTTTCTCCTTAGTTCTAGGTTGTGTCTCTCTTTGATTAGTTTCCACCCATTGCTTCTTGTCCTGCCTTCAGGCGCTTTGGAGAATAGCTTGACTCCCTCTTCTTTGTGGCAGCCCCTGAGATATTGGAACACTGCTATCATGTCCCCCCTCGTCTTTCTCTTCATTAAACTAGACATACCCAATTCCAGCAACCGTTCCTTATATGCTTTAGCCTCCAGTCCCCTGATCATCTTTGTTGCTCTTCTCTGTACTCTTTCTAGAGTCTCAACATAAATCAATAAAATAAATCAATAAAATCTTCTGGGGGACACACCCATTTGCTGAATTTCTTCTTTCTGCTGGCAGATTGCTCATTTTTGGTTGTTTTGGTCAGAAAGTGAATAGCCTCCCCACTAAACCAGCTGCTCTCAATAACACAAGAATTGATCCTCTGTAATTTGTAAACCTAGATTATTAGAATGAGTTGGCCAATTTGGCTTGTTTAACCCACTACAGCTAAAATAACCCAAGATCTTGGGTTTAAACACAACCATCTAGGCTGGATATAAAGTAAGGATAGCAATAGCACCTAGACTTATATATCGCTTCACAGTGCTTTATAACCCTCTCTATGTGGTTTACAGAGTCAATGTATTGCGCCCCACAATCTGGGTCCTCAACTTAACAAACCTTGGAAGAAAGAAAGCCTGAGTCAACCTTGACCTGGTTAGGATACCTAGAGAGTAAGGATATCTAGGAATCCATTGTAACTGCAGATCTAAATTTGGGATCACATCATGTTAAATCATAATGTTATCTAATTGGTTTCACCGAATAACAAAGTGTTAATACATTATTGTGATTTGCAAATCATGGTTTATGGCAAGGGGGCAGTCAACTTTTTGATGCCTGAGAACCATTCTTAACAAACTTGGAGCTGAACCATGGCGGTATTGGAGAGAGGGTTGTTTGTTTCCTTAAAGCAGGGGTCCCCAACCCCAGGTCCGTGGACCAGTACTGGGCCACGGCATGCTAGCAACCGGTCCACACAAACAAGCAAAGCCCCATCCGCGGGATGCAGGCAGAACACAAAACCACAAGCCCTCTGGTCCGCGAAAAAACCTCTCTCCACGAAACCGGTCCCTGGTGCCCAAAAGGTTGGGGATCTCTGCCTTAAAGTATTGGGCCAGATTCTTGATTATTCTTAACTACAGGCATCCTGTTTCAGAATATCCTTTATCTTTCTGAAAATAAGAAACCTGTCTACTGTTTTTTACCGGCACCAGATTGCATACAGCTCTGAGACTGCCTACTCTTGTTCTATGGCTTAACTTGATATCTGATCTCAGTTTTTGTGATTCACTCAACAGATCAGTTAAAACTAAAGCTCTAGATCAGCATTTTTCAAGCCTGGCAACTTTAAGATGTGTGGAGGCCTACTCCTCAAATTCTCCAGGCAGCCAGCAATTCTGTGAGTCACCTCTTCAAGTTGTCATGGTTGAGAAACACTGATCCTGATCAAGGAAGCATGTAACCCCACCGAGCAAGCACAAAACATCATTAATTGGCTTAGGCATCTCAGCAAAATGAAGAGGAGGGTGAAGAGCCCAGATTAAACTCGATTAAATGGATCCCTTTACCATATACAGAAGGAACGGCCAGCTGACCAAGTGCTTTCTGATGTTCTCCCCTGTCATGACTTCATGATTGTTCGGTCCAAAGGTGATTAGCAGGTAGGTCCCAACAATGGCTAAAGAACAGCCTACAAAGGACAAAACATAGCGCCCTTTGGCAGGATGAAGACAAGGAAAAGCTGTGTTAGTGCATTAGTTCGGAGGTCTACAGCAGCTCTGAGTTATACACATGCATAGTTACAAAAATGAGATGGCTGCCCTTTTGGATGGCTTGGAATACAACTCCATGCTGGGAATAACGAGACCTGCACTACCAGTAGAGTTTTTCCTGAAGAATAAAGGCCCTTAGAAACGACAGACATAGGACGGGTAAAGATCTTAAAATTAATGCAATGTAAGAAGAAGTACAGATAGCCCTCGACTTATGACCACAGTTTAGCCTAGCATTCCCATTGCTATGCTAACACATTTGTTAAGTTAATTTTGCCCCATTTAATGACCTTTCTCACCACAGCCGTTCAGTGACTCACTGCAGTTGTCAAGTTACAGTAGTAACACGGTTGTTAGATGGATCTGGGTTCCTCACTGACTTTGCTTATCAGAAGGTCGCAAAAGGTGATCACACAGGGCAATGCAACTGTCCTAAGTACACGCCAGTTGCCAAGCATCTGAATTTACATCATGTGACCACAGGGAGGCTACAACGATCGTTAACGGTCATATGTCACGTTTTTCAGTGTTGCTTTAACTTCAGACAATCGCTAAATGAATGGTTGTAACTCGAGGGCTACCTGTGTTGTAATTAAAAGGATTAGCAAAAAAAAAAGGAAAACTGAACAGCTCCCCTGGGATCTGGGTGTGAATTAACAGGGACCGTCCTGTCCCCCTTTTCTTCTGGACTTCCAAGATGAGAAACCCATTAAACCCGCCCCCCAAACTGACCTTTCTGAAATAATGAAAAAATAGCCAGTTACCTACAAGCCGGTCCTAACAAATTAGCAGGTGCAAAAGAAGCAAAAATAATAATAATAATAATAATAAATTGCAATTTTAGCAGAGAGTGGCAGAAACCAATTCTTATTGATTTGTACAATCCATGCAAGATGCACCAAGGGAAGCAAAGGTAAAAGAAAACATGCTGAAGACAGGTAGTTCTGAAAAAATGCACCCAACCACTTACTCAAGAAGTCTTTCGGTTTCCATTTTTCCCTGATGAATATGACTCCGATGATTGCGCTTGCTGAATGAGAAAACAGCAAGTAATGAGTTTTGCCAGTGCTAGAGACAGCCGGTCTCATTAGTTCAAGCTGGGGTTATGTGTGTATTTTCACTTGTAGAAATGTTTGGTTCAGTATTAGGGATTTTTTTTTTCCTCTCATATTTTTTTTTAAACAAATCAGCATATCTCAAGAACATCTGGCCTACATATCAAACAAAGCTTCCTGGATCTGACAGGATGCAGGAATGTGGTTCTTGCTAGCTAGCATCCTGAAGAACCACCGCCTGACCTTGTTTACATAGAAGGCAATTTTATATGGATTGCGGTTTTTGAGATATTTCTGATACTAGATTTTATCACTGGGCATAAAAATCATACAGCATCCTGGGAGAAGTCTGTAGGCGCAAATCTTATCTGCACGCAGAAGGAATAACCTTGAGAAACAGGAGGGAGAATCATAACGAATATAATAATGGTCAGATAAAAGAAACCTAACTCCCAGCCAGAACTGTAACCTTAGTAAACATTTCTGACAAGACCCTCCCTGGTTCTCTTGAAGATAAAATGAAGGAAGGGAAAGGCACATCCAGACTTCCAAGGCTCTTGTCACTATAACCTTGTAATAATAATAATAGTAATAGTAATAATAATAATAATGATGATGATGATGATGATGATGATGATGATAATAATAATAATAATAATAATAATAATAATAATAATAATAATAATAATAATAATAAAGTTGGAAGGGACCTTGGAGGTCATCTAGTCCAACTCCCTGCTCAGGCAGGAAACCCTATACCATTTCAGACAAATGGCTGTCCAGTCTCTTCTTAAAAACTTCCAGTGTTGGAGCATTCACTGCTTCTGGAGGCAGGTTGTTCCACTGGTTAATTGTTCTAACTGTCAGGAAGTTTCTCCTTAGTTCTAAGTTGCTTCTCTCCTTGATTAGTTTCTATCCGTTGCTTCTTGTCCTGCCTTCAGGCGCTTTGGAGAATAGCTTGACTCCCTCTTCTTTGGGGCAGCCCCTGAGATACTGGAACACTGCTATGTCCCCCCTCGTCCTTCTCTTCATTAAACTAGACATACCCAATTCCAGCAGCCGTTCCTTATATGCTTTAGCCTCCAGTCCCCTGATCATCTTTGTTGCTCTTCTCTGTACTCTTTCTAGAGTCTCAGCGTCTTTTTTACATCGTGGTGACCAAAACTGGATGCAGTATTCCAAGTGTGGCCTTACCAAGGCATTGTAAAGTGGTATTAACACTTCACGTGATCTTGATTCTATCCCTGTTAATGCAGCCCAACTGTGTTGGCCTTTTTGGCAGCTGCAGCACACTGCTGCCTCATTTGCTTGTAATTAAAGCTGGCTGTTCTTATATGGCTTCTGCTCTCCCTCAAATTACGTTTTAACTGGTTCAATTGGGTTTTTTTAGTGATTTCATTTTAGTTGCTCTTTGTAATTAACAGGCAGTCCTCGTCTTACAACAGTTCATTTGGTGACCATTCAAAGTTACAATGGCACCCCCCCCCAAAAAAAGCAATTTATGACCATTTTTCACACCGATGACGGTTGCAGCATCCCCACGGTCATGTGATCAAAATTCGGACGCTTGGCAACTGACTCATATTTATGACGGTCGCAGAGTCTGCGACCTTCTGACAAGCAAAGTCAATCAGGGATGCCAGATTCACTTAAAAGCCACGTTACTAACTTAACTGCTGCAGTGATTCACTTAACAATTGTGGCAAAATTCACTTAACAACAAAAATTGGAGCTCAGTTGTGGTCGTAAGTCGAGGACTGCCTGCATTTATTATTATTTTTAAGGTGTGAGCCACCTAGAGTCACAAATGCTAGACGGGGGGGTGGGGGGGCTATATAAATTGAATGAATGAATGAATAAACAAATAAAATTAATAAGAGTCTTATCAGCATTCATGTCCTTGGTTTCCTAGTCTGTGTTGAGGGACTTACCGATGACAGAGACGGCCCCCAGAGGCACTATCAGGGACAGGGGGGCAAAAGCGTAGGCGGAGAAGACCCCCAATTCTCCCAGGCAGAGAAGGAACAAACCACACCACCATGTCTTGGTCCTAAAGTAGGCCTTAGACTCTTTGCAACTCACCAACCGGATATGACTGTATTTCTAAGGGAAGAGAAAGGAGAGTGAGAAGACTCATTTGGGCTTCTATGGCTCTGGAATCCTATTTCTCTTTCTCCCAGCTCACCTGGAGGTTGAGAGCAATGCTGATCATCAGGTGCCCAAAAATAGCCAGCAAGGCACCGATCAGGTTTTCCTGCAAAGAACGGAAAAAGCACAGGTTTTAAACTTGCAGCTTCTGAGAATGCAAGACAGACATATGCTACAGCTAGTCCTTAACAATCACTTAAATATGAGGCAGCAGTGTGCTGCAGCTGCCAAAAAGGCCAACACAGTTCTAGGCTGCATTAACAGAGGGATAGAATCAAGATCACATGAAGTGTTAATACCACTCTACGATGCCTTGGTAAGGCCACACTTGGAATACTGCATCCAGTTTTGGTCACCACGATGTAAAAAAGATGTTGAGACTCTAGAAAGAGTGCAGAGAAGAGCAACAAAGATGATTAAGGGACTGGAGGCTAAAACATATAAGGAACGGCTGCTGGAATTAGGAATGTCTAGTTTAACGAAGAGAAGGATGAGGGGGGACATGATAGCAGTCTTCCAGTATCTCAGGGGCTGCCCCAAAGAAGAGGGAGTCAAGCTATTTTCCAAAGTGCCAGAAGGTAGTACAAGAAGCAACGGATGGAAACTAATCAAGGAGAGAAGCAACCTAGAACTAAGGACAATTAGAACAATTAACCAGTGGAACAACCTGCCTCCAGAAGCGGTGAATGCTCCAACACTGGAAGTTTTTAAGAAGAGACTGGACAGCCATTTGTCCGAAATGGTGTAGGGTTTCCTGCCTGAGCAGGAGGTTGGACTAGATGACCTCCAAAGGTCCCTTCCAACTTTATTATTATTATTATTATTATTATTATTATTATTATTATTATTATTATTATTATTATTATTATTACTACTACTACTACTACTACTACTACTACTACTACTACTACTACTACTAAATTACCATTTATTTAGCAACGGATCGAACATTATAATGGCACTGAGAGAAGTGACTTATCACCAGTACTCACATTTACGATATTCAGATAAAAATCCTGCAAGGAGCATGTATTTGTCCAGGCACACATAAATGCCATGCCAGCTTTCCCCAAACTGAGGTTCTCAAAAGATACGTTGAACGGGCCTGAACCAAACTCATCCCTACATTCAACCCTAGGATGGTCACTGTCTAAGAGGAATCCGGTCCACTGCATTTCCAAACTCGTTTGTGCAAGAATTCTAAGGCCAAAAACGCCCCTTGACTTACAACCATTCAATTCGTGACCGTTCAAAGTGACGTTGCTGAAAGAAGTGACTTATGACTGGTCTTTACACTTATGACGCAGTATCCCCAGTGTCACAGGATCAAAATTTGGATGCTTGTATTTAGGACAGTTGTAGCATCCTTGGATCGCCATTTGCAACTTTCCCAGCTGGCTTCCAACAAGCAAAGTCAATGGGGGAAGCCGGATTTGCTTAATGACCCTGGGATTCACTTAACAACTGTAGTGGGCAAAAAGGTCATAAAATCGGGGTGTGACTCACTTGCTTTCTGACCTTCCCAAAAGTTACGGGAGATTATTTGGCAATATTATAATATTATCAGAAGGGCAGGTCATCCCCATTAGGTAGACCAGACCAGAAAATCAATTCCACAGGAAGACCAGAACTATATTTTATTGAGATTGACTATAAACAGTGGTGGCGAACCTATGGCACGCATGCCAGAGGTGGCACTCAGAGCCCTCTCTGTGGGCACGTGCACCGTTGCCCCAGCCCTGCCTCCCCCTGCAGCCCCCTCCTCACCAGCAACCCCCCTGGAGAGTCGCCCGTGAGCATGGGCCGCACAAAGCAGCGCAGCCAAAGACATGGCAGCTGGGCAGCAGGGACAAGACTCCGCCCCCGCCCCCTGTCGTGTGCAGATGAGGCTGCGGGGTGTGGGTGGAGGGCATGGCCACCATGGCGCTGCTGGGCCGCCTGAGCGATCTGCTGCGGTGGGCCGTGGGTGGCCCTACGAGTGGGCGGGGCGGTTTTGGGGCACTCGGTCTCTAAAAGTTTCGCCATCACTGGACTATAATAACCGAATCTGCCTGAACTGCGCCCCCTCCTTCTTATACTCCAGTGAATCAGGGAGGTGACAGCCTGAGCCACTTCTGAATACAAATAGTTAAGTGTGTACCCAAATTTACGGCCTCTTCTGACATGGTTATTAAAAAGAATCAAGGTGCTTGTTAAGTGAGACATGACCGGATCTCCATCTTCAGCCTGGCGCCTTGCTGGCATCATGCCATCAAGGGGAAAGGGAGGGTGGAGGCATTAGGGGCCAGCCACACCTGTGTATCTAATGGTGGGAAATGGGGAGGGGGAGCTGATATGTGAAGACAACCAGAGCTATTTGCATCGGTTAGGCCTCCGCAGCTTGCCCTGGGTGTGAAATTCCAGCAGTCTAAACAACCCGAGGAGTTTCCCACAACATTGTGGTGATCCCGGATTGGGTGGCAGTGGACTGGAGATTGTGGGGAGGGATGGGGAATGATGGGTTTGGCTCTTTGTATCGGTGTGAGTGGGAGCCTTCCTGCAACCCACGTCTTTAGTAAAAGTCCTTTTCAGTTCAATCAATCGGGGTTGAGTCTGCTTTCCTAAATCAGGGCTTTTCAACCTTTTCACCCATTGGTACCACTTTTAGGATATGGCAATATCTGAGTACCACCAGTCGCCTAGCAAGGCGTCAAAAACATGATGACCAAAAAAAAGGAAAAAAGTGATAAAGTACAGGTAGTCCTCGACTTACAACAGTTCACTTAATGACTGTTCGAAGTTACAACGGCACTGAAAAAAGTGCCCCCCAAGCCACAGCCGAGCAAGACACCTGCCTGCCCACCCGGCGGCGCTCTTCCTCCTGTCCGAGGTTTTCATTGTGAGCATTTCTGTTGAGGATTGGCAGAGGGGGTGGGGTGGGGGGGTGTTTGGTTTTTATTCCCCCTGTCTGCTGGGTGGTTGTAGCAGGTTTTGGTCACTTCACATGACCCTGGGACACTGTGACCGTCATAAATATGAATCGGTTGCCAAGCATCTGAATGTAAATCACAAGACCCTGGAGAGGCTGCAACCTTCCAGCTGATCCGCGCTTCTTCTGGGCTCAGCAGAATCACCAGGATCAGCGCCGAGCTCCAGCTGGAAAGCGGCACTGATCCTGGTGCTTCTGCTGAGCCCTGACAGCCCTGCAGCTCCAGCCATCTCTCGCTCAGGCTTGTGCGGTGCTGCCACCAGTTCAGCTCATTTCCCCTCCCCCACTATCACTTTTCTAGGATGGTCGCGTACCACCTGCCAGGTGCCAATGTACCACAGGTGGTACCCGTACCACTGGTTGAAAAGCCCTGTCCTAAATGATTGTTCTGGGACAGGTCTGACACTTACGTATTTATATGGTCGCCCATCTCGTGCCTCTTTCTCCAGCCACTGCTGCCCAGGTTCACGTTACTGAGCTATCCTCTTCTCGTGCTGGTGAATCAGGCCCTTTTGGAAACGAAAACTTTTAAGATAAAAGGAATTACCTTGTAAGAGAAGGCATCCTCGTGGACCGCCAGAGGGACTGGCTGGGTCACCAGCTGTTCCAGTTGCAAGCTGGGGTGGTTTGCTTTCTCCATTTCGGGTTATCTGTGCATTTCCGGCGTTCCCTTCAGCACCACTTTAAATCCAGGGCAGGGCCAGTCAGTCTCCCTGCTTCCTTCCCCATCTGCCTCTAGAGAGGAGCCGTAATCTGATTGAGCAGAGAAAGCAGATTCATTGATAACTGCTCTTCTAAGTAAAGAGAAGAAGAGAAATGAAAGGACATAAGGGGGAGGGAGGCAGGGAGGGAGAGAGGGAGGGACGCTGCAACAGTTGTGTGAAAATCAGCCATGAGTCACTTTTTCAGTGCCGTTGTAACTTCAAATGGTCACTAAACGAACTGCTGTAAGTCACAGACAGCCTGTGTCTTGTGGTCACCTTTACGGCATGAGAAACGAGGGTGGGCCTCTTCTGGCCCACTTGCTCCGCTCACTAGGCAGCCCTGGGCCCTGCTCCCTCATATCTGACCCTTCCCTGGGCACCACCTCTTCGCTGGTCCCCTAAGGTTCACTCGCACACATCATGAAATGAAAATATGCTCGTAGGTCTACATTTAGCAGCCACGGATGCGAGAGCGAAGCTGTATTTTCTCTCTTCATCTTCCAACGCAGCCCTTTTTCGGTTACAGCCATGCAGCTGGCCAGGCTGCAGGAGAAACAGGTGTTTTGTCCTTCCCTGGAGCTTCAGTTGCTGCCTTGTAATCCCACAGGATGCAAAGCAGCGCTGCGCACACTCCTATTAAACATCCTGTATCAAAGGGCAGGCTTGTCTGCAATTGTTTTTGTAAGGCCGCCCAGGATTACCGTGGTAAGATGGATGGCCAGTAAGTAGAACTGAGTAGAGTAGAGTAGAAACAAGAGAAAAGAATAGCAATAGCACAGTGGTTCTCAACCTTTTTAATGCCGTGACCCCAACCGGTCGTAAGTCAAGGACTAAACCGGTTGTAAGTCAAGGACTAAACCGGTCGTAAGTCGAAGACTACCCAACCGATCGTAAGTCGAGGACTTTCCCTGCCCGGGAGCGCCGCGCATGCGTGGTTCCGCCCCCTGCGCCAGCCGAGGCGTAGCTGGCAAGCGGCAGAGACGGAGCAGGCCGACCACCAGCTGGCCCAGCTCAAGGGAGGTAAGGCATCCGCCGGAAAAGGGAAAAAAAATGGCCGACAGCCTTGCTTGCGACCCCCGTGAAATGGTCGATCGACCCCAAATGGGGTCGCGACCCATAGGTTGAGAACCGCTGACTTAAGACATATATACCGCTTCACAGTGCTTCACAGCCCTCTCTAAGCGGATTACAGAGTCAGCGTATTGCCCCCGACAATCCGGGTCCTCATTTTACTGACCCCGGAAGGCTGAGTCAACCTTGAGCCAGTCAGGACCGAACTTGGCAGCAGAATTAGCAGAAAAATAATAAAATAAAATAATAAAATAAAATAAAAATAAAACAATAACATAATAATAAAACAAAATTTGGCAGTCAGCAGAATTAGTGGAATAAAAATAAAATAATAATCAAGTAAAATAAAATCACATTAAAATAATAAAAAATAAATCAAATAAATCAAATCAAATCAAGTATATATAAATAAAGGCAGGCAGGGGGCTACCAGTATCCTCCTGATAATCCTGTAATCCAATTTTCATTACAGGTAATCCTCAATTTATGATTCGGGCCAGAAAATTCATTGTTAAGTGGCATGGTCATTAAATGAGGCATCATCCAACTGCACCTGATACTGAAACTTTTTTTGCCATGGTCATTAAGTATATACATGTCGTTAAGCGAGTCCTCACATGATCGCCGTTGCGGCCTTCCCTTCCCTACTGACTGACTTTGTCAGAAGCTGGCTTGGAAAGTCACAAATGACAATCAGATGACTGCAGGACACGGCAACTCTTATAAATGTGAGCCAGTTGTCAAGTGCCTAGATCACAATCACGTGACTGTGGGGATGGTCTAACGCAGGGGTCTTCAAACTTGGCCCTTTTAGGACTCGTGGACTTCCAACTCCCAGAATTCCTCTGCCAGCGTGCCTGGCTGAGGAATTCTGGGAGTTGAAATCCACAAGTCCTAAAAGGGCCAAGTTTGAAGACCCATGGTCTAACGGTTGTAACTTTGAGGACTGGTCATAAATCACACTTTCTAGCACTGTTGTAACTTTGAATCATCGTTTAACCAATGGTCAAGTCAAGGGCTAGCTGTACTTCTCACCAGTAGCCATGCATAAAGAGCAGAAGGCTTAAAAAAATAGAAAAACTAAGGAAAAAAATAGAAATCTTCTCAAAGAGACAGGGGAGAGAAATGTGGAAAACATGTTATTTACTTTATTCTACCTTGAAGCCACCCAATTCAATTTCCTTTTGTATCAGTAAGAATTTAAGCTAGCAAACTAACCCAGGATCATAAAAGTAGCACCAGGATTTCAGTACAACCACCACAGATCAAATCCTAAGGGTTTGCCCATAGGATCTCTTCTAGAGAGTGGCTGAACCTTATCCATCTGAGCATGATTAGAGTGCAGAAACTTCCAGCTTCTGTTCTTGGCACCTGCCATTGTCCAGAACACACTGGGCTAAACTGGAAAAGGAGAGGGCGGAGAAGATTTGATTGCTATCTTGAAATTTCCAGAGTGGTCATACTAAAAATAGAGATTTATTTGTTTTGATCCAGAGGACAGGACCAGGATCATGGGACAAAAACATCAGGGAAACAGGTTTTGGAGAGAAATGTTTTAAGGGTAAACACAGCTTGATAAGAGCAGCTGGTTTTTTCCTTCTCTGGAGGTGCTCAGGCTGAATACAGATAATCCTCGACTTACTATTACAACGGAGGCCAAACTTTTTGTTGCTAAGTGTGTAATTTGTGAAGTGAATTTTGCCCCATTTTACGAACTCTCTTGCCACACTTGTTAAACGAAGTACTGTTCTTAAGTTAGTAGCATGGTTCTTGTGAATCCGGCTTCCCCATTGACTTTGCTTGTCAGAAGGTCGCAAAAGGGAATCAAATGACCCCAGACACTGCAGCCGTCATAAATATGAGTCAGTTGCTAAGTGTCTGAATTTTGATCACATGACCGTGAAGATGTTGCAATGGCCTTAAGTGCGAAAAATGGTCATAAGTCACTTTTTTTCAGTGGTGTTGTAACTTCGAACGGTTACTAAATGAACTGTTGTAATGTTTTGGCCTTTTGGGCTGATTTCCAGCAAAAAATAACCACAGGAATTTGTTGATTTGTTTAACATCAGAGTTATGTTAAGCCAGAGGCAGTGGTGGGATTCAGCTGGTTTGCATCACTTCGGCTGAACCGGTAGCTATTTTTTTGTTGCCCAGGCCCAGAATGGGCTTCCGGAAGGGGCATCCACACAGAGAACTGGCTGTTCTCATATTTGAATCCCACCCCTTCCTTCCTTCCTTCCTTCCTTCCTGTGGTGGGATTCAGCCGGTTTGCACTACTTCAGCAGAACTGGTAGCTAATTTTTTGTTGCCCAGGCCCAGAATGGACTTCTAGAAGCAGCATCCACACAGAGAACCGGTTGCTCACCTAGTTGAATCCCGCCACTGGCCCAGAAGTTATTGTTATTGTTCACTTAATTGTTCACTTAACAACTGCAGCAAAAAAAAGTCATAAAATTATGTTCATTATGACTTATGGTGGAAATTCCAGGCTCCATTACAATCATAAATTGAGGACTACCTGTACGTATATATTTATTTGCAAAATTTATTAGCCATCCATCTTACTGCACAGTAAGTCTGAGCGGCTTACAACATTAAGAGATAGAACTATATCAAGCCTAATAATATAAATACAATACTATAAACAACATCATTGATTCCTGCTCATCCCTCATTCTAAAAATTTAGGTGAGTCTCCAATCAGGCAAATAGCCTTCTCATTGGTCCAAATCCACACCACAGATTCTGCAACAGGCATTTCTCACTGAGCTCCTAATTGTTGTTGTTACAGGGGATCTTTTTCAATTTCTGGATCTTGTGATCCCAAACATATCTGGAGGTCACCAGATTGGAAAAGAACCCTTTACAAAATTCTGGATCGTACCACAATAAGTCACGTCATAAGTACCTAATTCTCTGTCTGTCTGTCTGTCTGTCTCTCTCTCTGTCTCTCTCTCTCTGTCTGTCTGTCTCTGTCTCTCTCTCTGTCTGTCTCTCTCTCTGTCTGTCTCTCTCGGTCTGTCTCTCTCGGTCTCTCTGTCTGTCTGTCTCACTCTCTCTGTCTATCTGTCTGTCTCTGTCTCTCTCTCTGTGTCTGTCTGTCTGTCTGTCTCTCTGTCTCTCTTTCTCTCTCTCTCTCTCTCTCTCTCTCTCTGTGTGTCTCTTTCTCTGTCTTTCTCTCTCTGTCTCTCTGTCTCTGTCTGTCTCTTTCTCTCTGTCTCTCTCTCTCTGTTCGTCTCTCTGTCTGTCTGTCTCTCTCTGTCTATCTCTCTGTCTGTCTCTGTGTCTCTCCCTCTTTGTCTGTCTCTCTGTCTGTCTGTCTGTCTCTGTCTATCTCTCTGTCTGTCTCTGTGTCTGTCTCTCTGTCTCTCTCTCTCTGTCTGTCTGTCTGTCTCTCTGTCTGTCTCTCTCTCTGTCTGTCTGTCTGTCTGTCTCTCTCTCTCTGTCTCTCTCTCTCTGTCTGTCTCTTTTTTTCTGTCTCTCTATCTCTCTATCTGTCTGTCTGTCTCTCTCCCCTGCCCCCTCTCCCCCTCTCTTCTCCCCCCAAGATTTAACAAATAAAAGACCAAGAAAATAAAAATCAAGAAAAAAGGATAGATTTGCAAAAAGAAAAATAGAAAAAAAAAGATTTCTGACTTTCTTTGATATATAAATAATACCTCAAACTCTTACTCTAAGGTTAACATTTGTATATATTATTTCTATAAGCCCATATAGTTAACAGAATAACAGAGTTGGAAGGGACTTTGGAGGTCTTCTAGTTCAACCCCCTGCTCAAGCAGGGGACCCTACAGGGTAGGCAACCTTGGCTCTTTTGACTTGTGGACTTCAATACCCAGAATTCCTGAACCAGCCATGCTGACTCAGGAATTCTGGGAGTTGAAGTCCACAAGTCATAAAAGAGCCAAGGTTGCCTACCCCTGCCACACCATTTAGACAAATGGCAGTAATTCTAACCATCAAATCCCAAAATAACATTTCATTATTTTTCATTTCTCACAAAAGACACATAAATGACTTCCAAGTAAAAAAATAAAATCAGTTAAAAGTCTTTCCTTTAATCAAAGTGGTCAATTCTGCCATCTCTGTCAATTCCATGTAAGTACTGTACCTAACTTTCAACCCTACAGTTCTCATTTCTGGGAGGGCCAGTAAAATATATAAGCGTATTTCTCAGTTTCAAATTCTAACACATCACATATGGACAGATATAACCCACATAAGCTCTTTGGGGTCCTCAATCATTTTTAGACTGTAAAGGGGTGCCAAGACCAAAACGTTTGAGAACTGTAATTTTAGAATACTTCTTTGTTGTTGTTGTTAGTTCCGAAGTCATGTCCGACCCATCGCGACCCCATGGACAATGTTCCTCCAGGCCTTCCTGTCCTCTACCATCTTCTGGAGTCCATTTAAGTTCATGCCTCCTGCTTCAGTGACTCCATCCAGCCACCTCATTCTCTGTCATCCCCTTCTTCTCTTGCCCTCCATCTTTCCCAGCATGAGGCTTTTCTCCAGTGAGTCCTTCCTTCTCATTAGGTGGCCAAAGGACTTGAGTTTCAACTTCAGGATCTGGCCTTCTAAAGAGCAGTCAGGGTTGATCTCCTCTATGACTGACCGGTTTGATCGCCTTGCAGTCCAGGGGACTGGCAGGAGTCTTCTCCAGCACCAGAGTTCAAAGGCCTCCGTTCTTTGGCGCTCAGCCTTTCTTATGGTCCAACTTTCACCGCCATCCATTGCAACTGGGAAAACCTCTTTACAAAACTTCTTTACAAAAACACAACACATCAAATTTAAGAAATCCTCCATCCAAGCTCCCATCACCTCGGGCTTTTCCATTCTAAGCATTCCCTTCTTATTTGCACCCGGTTTCGTTTTTCCCCTCTGCTAACCCCTCTTTTCTCTTTCCAACTTTTTTTTTTGGTCCTTTTGTATTTTCTTTAAATAAAAAAAAAACCCTCCATTTTTTTTACTTCCCCGCAATCCCTTCATTCGAGGCTCTTTTGAAATTCACGTGCCCGTAGACACCCCCTCTGCGTTTACAAACACGCTCGCATCACCCCGATCCCTCCTCCGGTGCCCTTTGGGAACCAACCTGCGCGCCTTTAGGAAAACTTCGCCAAAGCCGGGATCAGGGACCGGTCGGTCAAGTTTCCTACGATGATTTCCCTCCGCGTTGCCTCGCGGACTTTTCCACGGCCGAGGGGAAAAAAAAAATCGCTTTTTACAGCGAGGCGACCCGATAGCGCAGGTGGCCGCTGCAGATCGTGGCTCCACGGCTCAGTCGGTCCTAAATAAAGGCAACCTAAATAAATGCCACTCCTGGCTCAGCAGAAGCCTAACCCTCCTCCCGCCCCCCCCTCTCTCTCTCTCGGACACGAAGTCTTCCCTCCGGTCGTCTGAGAGCCTCCAGCGCTCACCTGCTTCCGCTTTGCAGCCCAGCGGAGAAACGCAGCGCCGGTGTCTGGCAAAACAAGCGTCCGATTGGATCCGGAAGCCGCCACTCCCCGCTCCGGATATCTCGCCTCTGCAAGGGCCGGAGGGCCTGGACGAGCAGGAGGGAGAGAAAGCGGGCGGAAGCCGGCGCGGCTCCTTTTTCTTCGCTGCAGCCGGTGCAACCGGCTCGGAGCTCGCCAGGTGCGCCGGGGCTGGACGCCGGTAACGCCTTCCTGTGGGTTGGGCGGCCTCTAGTGGCCGCGAGGGCAAATGTCCGGCGGCAGGTGGCCAAACTTGGCTGAGGTTTAGCAGTATTGTGTAACAGAATACAGAGGTGGAAGGGACCTTGGAGGTCTTCTAGTCCAACCCCCTGCTAAGGAGGAGACCCCATGCCATTTCAGACAAGTGGCTGTCCAGTCTCCTCCAGTGATGGAGCACCCACAGCTTCTGAAGGCAATTGTTTAATTATTAACAATTGGTTAATTGTTCTCACTGTCAGGTTAATTGTCAATTAACAATTGGTTAATTGTTCTCACTGTTTCCTTTGTTCTAGGCTGGATTTCCCTTTGATGAGCGTCCTTCTGTTAGTTCTTGTCCTGCCCTCAGGTGCTTTGAAGGATAGGTTGACCCCCTCTTCTGTGTGACAACTACTCAAATAGTAGAGTGGTTTCAGAGAGCACCAAAGGCCCCGCCGTTCAAGCCTCAGCTACAAAATACTCTCTTCTCTTGAGGCTGAACAACCTGCTTTGATGGAAAATCACTAGAAAGCACCCTAGTTGTAATTTATGATGTGCCATCAAGACATTTTTCGACTCCCAGTAACCACATAGGTAGATTTTCTCTCTTCTTTTTTGTTGAAGTTTATTGTAATATAAAATACAAATAGAAACAAAGATAATTGGGGAATAGGGGAGGGAAAAGAGCAGAGTAAGAGGGAAAGAAAAAAGCACCGCCTTCCAACTTTTTCGGTGTAATAAAGTACAAAATACAGTTACATCCTCAACTTTTTATTTTACTTATTTCGTAAATGCTAGCCACTTCTATAACAACAAACTAACCTAATCACTTAAAAGATATATTGCTGGCATTCACTCTTATCTCAGATGTGATACATTATTGCTCAATGAGGGGTTGGAGGGTTTATAATCATAATGGGACTTTTTTCTGTGTTTGGTAGATCTCAGTAAAATCTCAAAATATCAGAAGGAATATTTAACAAAGAGATAACAATAGTAAATAAGGTAAAGGTAAAGGCTTCCCCTGCCATTTATGATGATGATGATGATGATGATGATGATGATGATGATAATAATAATAAAGTTGGGAGGGACCTTGGAGGTCATCTAGTCCAACCCCCTGCTCAGGCTGGAAACCCTATACCATTTCGGACAAATGGCTGTCCAGTCTCTTCTTAAAAACTTCCAATGTTGGAGCATTCACCGCTTCTGGAGGCAGGTGGTTCCACTGGTTAATTATTCTAATTGTCTGGAAGTTTCTCCTTAGTTCTAGGTTGCTTCTCTCCTTGATTAGTTTCCATCCGTTGCTTCTTGTCCTGCCTTCAGGCGCTTTGGAGAATAGCTTGACTCCCTCTTCTTTGGGGCAGCCCCTGAGATATTGGAACACTGCTATCATGTCCCCCCTCGTCCTTCTCTTCGTTAAACTAGACCGGGGTAGGCAACCTTGGCTCTTTTATGAGCCGTGGACTTCAACTCCCACAATTCCTGAGCCAGCCGTGCTGAGGGAAAAGGGAGAGGTTTCCAAACTGAGCCATGCTGGCTCAGAAATTCTGGGAGTTGAAGTCCACGAGTCGTAAAAGAGCCAAGGTTGCCTATCCCTGAACTAGACATACCCATATGTCCGACTCCAGGGGACAGGGCTTCTTTCCACTTCTTTCCCAGGGAGCCAGCATTGTCCAAAGACATTTCCATGCTCATGTGGCCAGCATGGCTATTTGCCAAAGGTGCATGGAATGCTGCTACCTTCCCAACAAAGTGGTACCTATTCACCTACTCGCATTTGCATGCTTTCAGACTGCTAGGCGGGCAGGAGCTGGGGCAAGGGACAGGAGCTCACCCCGTCATGCAGTGTTCGGGTCTTGAACCCAGGCTGCCAGCTAACAAGCTCAGTAAACAAAAGAGGGCATAATTAAAAAAAAGTGTGCCCCTAAAGGAGTGAATAAAAGTTATGAAAGAAACTCATGCTCCTCTTCCTTTTAGCAGTAAAGTCAATCCTTACCCACCCACCCACCACAGAAAATATCTGAGTCATCTGGCACTTGAAAAAAACAACAACAAACAGTTCCATCAGATTTGAGTCGGTCACCCAGCTTGAGAAAGTCTAGGATCAAATTCACGTGCTTAAAAAACAAAACAAGAAACCACTGTTTCATTGGGATCGGTAAGATTTTAATCTGTTCTTGCAGAGGCAACACAAATGCCTATTAAGACAAGTGGACATTTTAAAGGGCCAGACAGAAGAACATGGAAGCTGCTGTGTGGAATGTGACAAACAAAAGAAAACAATAAAAAATAATGAAATGAAATAAAATAAAATAAGAAAGCTGCAAAGTATGGACGCTTTTCAACAATTGCTGCTTTGCTCCCTTCCCAAGAGAGCATCCCATCCCCAGCAGCTGAGTCTGGAAGAAAAGATTTCTCCAGAGACCTGCTCTGTGATTGGTCCATTTTGAAGCTAGCGGAAGTAAGAGTGGAACGCATTGGAGGAGCTGCCTTTGTTCTGTGGTTGCCTAGGGCAACAGGTGGTATACATGCTGCAGCGTCTTGCCTAGAGGTAGCCCTGGGAACCAGGTAAGCAATTGGCAGCAAAGAGGGGGGCTTTTTCCAGGTAAATCTGTCCATGCAACCATGATGAGCATATTGTCCTCAGCTACACTCTTAAGACAGGTGTGGGCAAACTACAGCCCCACTACCCTAGGCAGCCCCCAAGGTCCTTTTCTATAGAGCTTGCAAAACCCTTCCAATTATAAACCAGACACACTCCCCATCCCAAAACCAGAGAAAAGGTATCACCCCTTCAAGGGAGACCAGGTCAAGAAAGTGGCATGGAAAGGATTAAATCACAATATCTCAGAAAACCTGTTGGATTTTGCCTCTGCCCCCATTGTTGCCTTTAAAACTCAGGGTCCAGGTTTGATGTGGAACTGATAAAAATGTAATCCCTGAATTTGAGAAAGAGACTGACTTTGCAAAGATGGCTTTTTTGCCCCTCCTGAAAACAGCTGAAGAGTTATGAATCTTTGATAAGGTGACCAATCGTCCTCCTTTAGGGGAGGTCCTTCTTTTGTAAGTTCTGTCCTCTCTCGAAAAGTGTCCTCCTACATGTCCTCCTTTTCGATATTTGAAGACTAATCTGTAAATCTCCGTATTCGATCGATGCCGAGCCTATCCGTTGCGTGCGAAGTGACGTATTTGTATTTGACATGACGATTCGTCAAGGCTCGGTACAGTGCGGCGAGACGTGATTATGAGACGCATGTGCTCCGCACAGGTGAATTGTTTTGAGAGAGTGCACCGCACGCAAGTGGCTTTGTTTACTTTTTACCAAAACACGACACGGCACACATGCATGCATTAGACTCACTTCTTTCTCAGTGAATATTCAATCATATGCAGGTGAGCACAATAATTCACATTTTATTAATTCATTATCTATTTTATAATTTCCAAATATGTATAATTTTATTTACAAGTTTATTCGCTTATGTTATTGTTTCAGTTTTAATAATTAATTTTATTTATTCATATTTTTTTTCTTCAATTTATTTGTGTCTTCCTTCTCATTGTAAAAAAGTTGGTCACCTTATCTTTGAGGCAAAGTGAAAAGCTTTATTAAGGTGAAGGGATGTCAAGTCTTTTTATAGGGTACAGAAACAAATGATACTTTATTTATGAAATGTATATGTCATCGTTCTTCTCAGATGACTCTGGGTGGTTTACAACATTGTGAAAGCAAAAACAAAAAACATTAAAAATGGAATATTAAAAATAATAGAAACTAAATACATTAGACACATTCACTATATGCAAAGCTTCTGAAAGCAACAAATTGAATAATCGGAAGCATTAATTAGATGTGAGAGCTGGACAATAGAAAACATTGATCTTAGATAAAATTGCACAATTGGCAAATTTATGGGTTATGTCACCCCCTTTTCTAGACGAGCTTGTTTCTGGGCCTCTGGTGGCTATAAAAGTCTCCCTTTTTTATCTTACCTGGTTGTGATAATGTGATGTGTGTGCTCAGTTTTTAGAAGCACGAGGATGGAGTGAAGAAAAATCCATTCCCCAAGTTTGCAATAATTGTCTGTCATAGAGACCAACTTTGATATGAGTTCGTTGTCTCAGGTCTTCCCAACGAAATCTTACTCTAATCTGAATCGAACTCCCGAAAATACTGAAAAAGGTAAGACATGGAATCTAAATACTGCCCTGGTAGAAGCCAGACCAGAGAGTGGGAAGTTTGGAAATAGCTTAATTCATTGCACCAAGAGTATGTCTGCCCTAACAAAATACTCATACTGTCTGAAGAGAAAACAGGATGGCATATGTTATATTTCTATTATAGTGATGTTGTGCTAATGCAAGTAATCCTTGAGTTAAGACCATTTGTTTAGCGACTGTTCAAAGTTAAATGGCATTGAAAAAAGTGATAACCAATCCTTAGACCAGTGATGGTGAACCTTTTAGAGACCCGAGTGCCCAAACTGCAACCCAAAACCCACTTATGCATTGTCGGGTGCCGAGTGGGTGTGGCCCATTGGGTGAGCGTGGCTGCGGTGGTAACAACAGATTGGGGTGGGACTAAAAAGTTCAATCAATCAATTCCAACTTTGCAAGAACTTTTTTTTTCCTGCGAGAAGTTGAAATTGACTGATTGAACCTTTTTTTTTTTGTACACAGCGGCGAAGGCCTAAATCGAAAAGCTTTTATAAAACCCAGCTGAAGGCCTAGGACTGGGGCGATGGCATGCGTGCCCACAGAGGGCTCTGAGTGCCACCTGTGGCACCCGTGTCATAGGTTCGCCACCACTGCCTTAGACTTAGATTCTTGCAGCAGCCCTGCGCTCTGATCTTCAAATGGGGAAGCCAGATTCTCTTAACAACAGTTTGACTTATTTAGCAACTGCAGTGATTCACTTAACAAGAAAGATCGTAAAACATTAACAAATGTTTCATGTGGCACCAGAAATTTGGGGGCCAATTATGATCGTATGTCGAGGATTACCTGTATTGCAGTTGTTAAGTTAGCAACCTGGCTTTATGACACTGCAAACCGTCATAAATATGAGTCAGTTGCCAAGCATCTGAATTTTGATTACACGAGTGTAGCGATGCTGCAAAGGTCTTAAGTGTAAAAAACGGTCATAAGTCACTTTTTTCAATGCCGTTGTGACCATTGCAGCTGGCTCAAGGTTAATTCAGCCTTCCATCCTTCTGAGATCAGTAAAATGAGGTCCCAGATTGTTGAGGGGCAATATGCTGACTATAAACCGCTTAGAGAGGGCTGTAAAATACTGTGACGTGGTACACAAGTCTAAGTGCTATTGCTATTGTAACTTTGAACAGTCATTGAACGAATGCTTGTAAGTCAAATATTACCTGTAGGCAGGTATCCTGAAACACTACAGTAATAATAATAATAATAATGATGATGATGGTGATGGTGATGGTGATGATGATGATGATGATGATGATGATGGAAGGGACCTTGGAGGTCATTTAGTCCAACCCCCTGCTCAGGTAGGTAACCCTATACCATTTCGGACAAATGGCTGTCCAGTCTCTTCTTAAAAACTTCCAGTGTTGGAGCATTCACTGCTTCTGGAGGCAGGTTGTTCCACTGGTTAATTGTTCTAACTGTCAGGAAGTTTCTCCTTAGTTCTAGGTTGCTTCTCTCTTTGGTTAGTTTCCATCCTTTGCTTCTTGTCCTGCCTTCAGGCGCTTTGGAGAATAGCTTGACTCCCTCTTCTTTGTGGCAGCCCCTGAGACACTGGAAGACTGCTATCATGTCCCCCCTCGTCCTTCTCTTCATTAAACCAGACATACCCAATTCCAGCAACCGTTCCTTATATGTTTTAACCTCCAGTCCCCTGATCATCTTTGTTGCTCTTCTCTGTACTCTTTCTAGAGTCTCAACATCTTTTTTAGCATCTCAACATCTTCCGTAACAATGCTAAATTTGATCTTCAAAGCTGTAATTCATCCAATGGGTTTCATGGCTGAGCAGAAATTTGAACCTGTGTTTGTTCCATCCTCACCTGATGCTCATTGATTTTCTTTCCTAGGCGCACCCTATTCCTCCATCCCTCTCAAATTCTATGCCAAAGTGATTCCCAACACCGAAAAGGTGGGCTTCAATTCTCAGGCAAAGAGATTTCAATATTCTGAGGTAAGAGATGTTCTATTTCATCTTCCTGACTTTTATATATCTCTTTGAGTCTAGAGATGATCTATGAAGGGACTTATTAGGGAATGTTACCTGGTTGCTAGTCTGTGTAGTTGAGGGTTGCCATTTTGTATAATTGGTGTTCTTGGATCCTGGATTTTGTGCTACACAGTTTTCATTATTCTAGTACATGGGTGTCCAACGTTGGCAACTTTAAAACTTGTGGACTTCAACTCCCAGAATTCCCTAGTCAGCCAGTCATGGCTGGCTAGGGAATTCTGGGAGTTGAAGTCCACAAGTCTTAAAGTTGCCAAGGTTGAACACCCATGTACTATAATGAAAACTCTGCAACATAAAATTCAGGCTCCAAGAACACCAATTATACAACACAGCTAGGGAATTCTGGGAGTTGGAAGTCCACAGGTCTTAAAGTTGCCAAGGTTGGACACCCTGCTCTAGTAGGTAACTCCATCAGACCTGGAGTTGATTGGTTAGCTGATTGGTTGACATATTTCAATGTGATGGTTTTGTGAGCAATATTGTTTTGTCAGTGACTGGTGTCTTGCAATCAGGGAACTATTTATTTGGCTGATGATGTGGTGTTTCTTATCCAGATATTGGTTGCTTCCTGTGTGAAATTGATGTTGACAAGTATGGAATGGGCAGCAAATTGGGAACATGCTGTTCTTTGACAGTGTTCGTTGAACTTCCTGTCGATGAACAGTGATTGATTGTTAGTTGATAAGTATATGTTCTCTTTAAGTTAAGTCATGGTTGATTGTTGTATAATGCTGGAGGGAAATGATGTTCTGTATTGTTGCAGTGTTTCTCAATCTGGGCAACTTTAAGATGTGTGGACTTCAACTCCCAGAATTCCCCAGTCAGCATAGGAATTCTGGGACCTGAAATCTATACATCTTAAAGTTGCCAAAGTTGGGAAACACTGGTCTGTTGGATACAGAAGGTACATAAAAGATCCAAAAATCAGCTTTTGTAAGCCACATAACAACTCAAGGCCTTTAACACAATGCAACTGAATAACAGAGTTGGAAGGGACCTTGAAGGTCTTCTAGTCCAACCCCCTGCTCAACCCCCCCTATACAATTTCAGACAAATGGCTGTCCAGTCTCTTCTTAAAAACCTCTAGTGATGGAGCACCCACAACATCTGCTATAAACAGATCTCCAGATTGGTTTTTATTCCAAATTAATAGTCATGGTTGATACCAAGAATCCGGGAAACAATCATTTGGAAAAGAAGCTGAGACTGTTAGATTATTTAAAGCAAGATTCTTCTATTTTGGCATTATAAATTTTCCTTTTGACCAGTAGAGGACAGTAGAGCTTCACAAAAGAGGAGACCCAAGTCCTTCAAAACTGTATTGAGGGAGGAAGCAGGACACACATATATATATATATATATATATATATATATATTGTGTGTGTGTGTGTGTGTGTGTGTGCGCGCGCACGCGCTTTAAAGTATGGTTTTCCACACTGGTGCTTCCATGAGTTAAAAGATGAAAAATCTAATCCTACATCATTGCCATCTTTTCTCGTAAGTATAGGAGAAAAAATTCAAGACATTTTTTTTAAACCTGAATTTTAGTGCAAAATTCATCACCTTTGTGAGGAACAAAACACCAGCATCCTTTAGACCAGGGGTCCCCAACTTCCAGTCTGTGGACCAGTACCGGGCCGTGGCATGCCAGCAACCGGTCCGCACAAACAAGGAAAGCCCCATCCGCGGGATGCAGGCAGGACACAAAACCACACACCCTCCGGTCTGCGGAAAAACCTCTCTCCACGGAACTGGTCCCTGGTCCCCAAAAGGTTGGGGACCTCTGCTTTAGACCAAGTTCTTTGTTCTTTTTCCAGAAGCAAAAGTGTGGTGTCTTTTCCCCTGTTTTTTAATGTCTGGGTCTATAGAAAGAGACTATTTAATATTACCTTGTTTTACACAGACACAAATATTCTTACTGGGGGAAAGAACTTTTTCTTAACACGTGAAATGTAAATAAACGATTTTATTTTGAAGTTATATACTGCCAGCTACCAAGGTCTCTAGGAGGTTGCCAAAAAGGGCTACACGCCAGTTAAAATCAAGAAAAAAAAGAAGTGAATAAAAAGATTTGCTCAGTAACTTAAGTCTGTTTGGTCTAGTGCAGGGGTAGGCAACCTTGGCTCTTTTATGACTCGTGGACTTCAACTCCCAGAATTCCTGAGCCAGCATGGCTCAGCTTGGAAACCTCTCCATTTTCCCTCAGCGTGGCTGGCTCAGGAATTCTGGGAGTTGAAGTCCACCAGTCATAAAAGAGCCAAGGTTGCCTACCCCTGGGATAGTGGGTCCCTGATTTGTTTTTTATGTATTCCTTTAAGTTGTTGGAGGATTTAAGGTAACTTGACTAAAAAATTTGTTGAGGTACAATGTACTGTTTGGGCTATCTTGAGGGTACAAACGGTTAAACAGAACGAGACTTGTAGTAGTATATAGTTTTAGTAATATAGAGATGTGCTAAAGCAAGGCTCCCCAACCTTTCTGGGTGGGCAGCCCGGAGGGAAAGAGAGGAGTCAGGAAATATACCCGTGCACCCGCACACATGCGCAAATGAGCCACTAGCACCCACACACATGCACAAACAGGCCACTAGTGCCCACGTGATGCTGGCGGCGCCGCTAGCGACCCCGTGCATGCGCATGCACAAACAGGGCCGCTAGCATCCACACAGCAGCACTAGCGTGAATGGGGAGGATGCACTCGTCAGCCATTCCCATGGCCCAGTGGCCAAGAGGCCACGGACCGGTACTGGGCTGCGGGCCACAGGTTGGGGCCCCCTCTGCTAAAGGAAGCTGCTATGCGTGTTCATTAATCCATGTTCCCCATTTGTTTATAATGAGATTCTTCCTTTCCTCATTCCTCTGGGCCAGTGTTTCTCAACCTTGACAATTTTAAGGCATGTGGACTTCAACTCCCAGAATTCCACAGCCAGCAATGCTGGCTGTGGAATTCTGGGAGTTGAAGTCCACATGCCTTAAAATTGTCAAGGTTGAGAAATACTGCTCTGGGCCTTTTCCATTCATAACCTTTTCTTACTGGGCGTCTTTAGCATAATTCAGTCCTTACTGTATAAAGATTACGTCTTGCTGACAGAATAAATAAGCCGCCTGCTTTTGGTTGTCCTTGTGGTTAATAAAAATATATATTATCCTCATTAGTGATTCCAAGAATATCTCAAATATGTTAAATGACTGATGAATAGGCAAGGATTTGTATTCCTCCCCCCCTCCTTTGAAACACTTGCCAGAAAACCTACCAATGATTGATCAAGTCTGGTCAAGTCACGTGACCATGTGTGCCCTAAAATGGTTGTGTATTGGCGGGCGGGGGGGGGAGGGAAGCACCACAACATTAATAATACACCATATCTCAGGTTTAGATTAAGCAGCAAAGACAAATTACTTTCCTGAATGAAAAGATCCAGCCTAAGATGGTTTAAAGCAGGGGTGTCCAACCTTGGCAACTTTAAAACGGGTGGACTTCAACTCCCAGAATTCTCCAGCCAACACGGCTGGAGAATTCTGGGAATTGAAGATAAGAGATAAGATAAGATAACCTTTATTGTCATTTTTATACTGTGGGCACAACTGCACACATCAAAAATGAAATTTAGTTGCCCGCTCTCAAAGTGAAACACATACATGACACACACCTAAACATACTATGAACAACATATGTATAGACCCACATCCCTACATATACGTAGCAAATAAATATTAAATATTGTCCATCTTGAATATATAGCGGAAGGAGGAAGCTTGAGAGTCCACCAGTTTTAAAGTTGCCAAGGTTGGACACCCCTGCTTTAAAGCATGAGCTAGGAATAGACACAGTTAGCATCGTGTGAACAGGTGTGGCAGAGATCAAGGCTGTCTTGTGTGCTGGGATCAAACTTTTCCAATTTTCTTCTGGGAGCTGAAGTTCAACCAATGTCAAGCTGCCAAGTTTGGGAAAAAAAACCCCACAGATTGGGAGAAAGGAGCAGATGGGAAGAACGGTTAGCAAGAATAGCTCTCTCACACCTCAAGTTCTTCAGCCACTGAAGAGGCCCCACCTGGATTTCCTCCCTCCTTCTCCTCCACCATCAAAGATCACACAGCTTTCCAGCCCTTTCCTTCCTCACAATAGCTGGCTGAGGCCCATCACTCGCCAAGCCAGCCAGGCAGAGCCAAAGAAAGCATCTCATCTGGATGGACACCTTGGCTGGACAACCAAAGAACCACCACGCCTGAGGCTCAGTTCTCAGTCCAACAAGCAAGCAGGCTTTGAAAAGTCTGAAATCAGCTCTACAAAGTGCCCTTTTCTCCTCCCAGGAATTTCCTGCTTCATAACACTTGCAGGCAGCGAGCCAAGCCACAAGGAATACAAAGTTTTGGCAGGCTCTCGACTATCTCTAGAGAACATTAGCTTCTACCCATTAGTTTCAGGGAGGGAGCAACTGGCATTCTGACTTTTCTCTAGGGATTTTCTTTCTTTTTTTTTTTTTTGCAGCTAAGACAGTTTTCAGGCCTGACAGGGGTGTCTGCAGGGTGTGGCGAAAAAGCTAGGATGGTAGCCATGATAGTGAGGTTAAACTCCCCCTGTTTTTTAGGACGATGCTTTGCACATTGAAAGAAAAAAGTATCAGGCAGAGCATTGGTCGCACCATTGGAGGCGCCATCCTGATTTTATTTTATACTGATTTTATTTTATAACATGCATTCCCCCTTGAACAGTATAGGGCACTGGTGGCGAACCTATGGCACGGGTGCCAGAGGCGGCACTCGGAGCCCTCTCTGTGGGCACACGTGCCGTTGCCCCAGCCTCGCCTCCCCCCACGACCCCCTCCTCTCCAGCAGCCCCCCTGAAGGAGAGTCACCCCTGAACGTGGCCCACATGGCAGCCAGGCAGCATAGACAAGACTCTGCCCTCACACCCCATCGTGCACAGTTGATGCTGCAGGGCGCGGGCAGAGGCCGTGACTGCCATAGTGCTGCTGGGCTGCCTGGGCGATCTGCGGTGGGCCCTGGAGGTGGTGAGTGCCCTGCGGACAGGCGGTCAGGAGACGGGGGGGCGGGGGGGCAGGGGGTGGAGCGGGAGTGGGGCCAGTTTTTGGGCACTCAGTCTCTAAAAGGTTCGCCATCACTGGTATAGGGGCAGTATAGATAGAGGCAGAAACTGCAGGTGGATATCTAATATTTTGGGGGGACTTGGAGGCAGGGAGGGAGGGAGGGACTGCTGGAAAACCACTGGAAAGAACAACAAAAAATCCTAAATATATATGCTTTACATTCACAAATCATTTTTTTTTAAATCAAGTGGTGACTGTAACCGCATCCTCCAGTCTGCCCCTGTCTTAAGTGTGTTGTGCATGCCAAGGCTCCAAAAGGGCTTCATTGTACAGTCGCACCTTTCTTGACTTTTTTTTGACATTCCAGACTGCCCTGGTTTGACCCACACATCCTGCCATGCCATCCGATTGGCAGCCTATGGTCCTGAGTCCAGCAAGACTCAGGTGACCAACTTTTTTACAATGAGAAGGAGGACACAAATAAATTGAAGAAAAAATATATATGAATAAGTAAAATTAATTATTAAAACTGAAACAATAACATAAGCGAATAAGCTTGTAAATAAAATTATACATATTTGGAAATTATTAAATAGACAATGAATTAATAAAACGTGAATTATTGTGCTCAACTGTATATGATTGAATATTCACTGAGAAAGAAGTGAGTCTAATGCATGCGTGTGTGCCGTGTTGTGTTTTGGTAAGAAGTAAACAAAGCCACTTGCGCGAGGCGCACTCTTGCACGTGGCGGACTCTCAAAACAATTCTCCTGTGCGGAGCGCATGCGTCTCATAATCGCGTCTCGCCGCACTGTACCGAGCCTTGACGAATTGTCATGTCAAATACAAATACGTCACATCACACACAACGGATTGGCTCGGCATCGATCGAATACGGAGATTTATAGATTAGTCTTCAAATATCGAAAAGGAGGACATGTAGGAGGACACTTTTCAAGAGAGGACAGAACTTACAAAAGAAGGACTGTCCTCCCTAAAGGAGGACGATTGGTCACTTTAAGCAAGACGGCAACACTAAAATTCATCAGCAAAAAAATATGCCTTTCAGACCTCGCCCTCCGGTTCCTATTCCTAAAACCCTGAAAAAAAACTGGTGACCAGAAGAGGATCTTTTTCTGGTGATCTGTTGGTCTCCTGTTCCTCTCCAGAAAGTCAAGAGGTTGAATCATGGCCCCAACTCATCAAACATTGCCTCAACATGATGCGTTTTGTTTCGATGAGCCCAGATCCTGCTTCGAGACCAGTGGTTCCCAGCCTTTTCTATGCGCCACAGCCCTAGGAAATGTTTCATTAATGTTTGCGCCCTCTACAAAAGTCACTGTGACTTGTGACTCATCACTTAGGGACACCAGCCACCCTTTGGTGCTTCCTCTGAAATACTATCGTGCACTCCAGGTTAGGAACCCATGATCTGGGTTGTGGTTGTTCAACAAACCATGGTTAAACCTAGCACAGTTTGGTGCAAGCTGTGAACCAGCTCTGAATTCTTTAGATGCCACCTTGGACCAATGTCACTGTTTTGCTTGACTCTGAGAGGCTTTTGCAAAACCTGTCAAGCTTTAAGCCCACTTTTGGATGAAGCTCTCTGTGTCATCTGCAGAAGACCGAAAGTGATGCTCAGGACAACCATTTTGATTTGCTTGCTTGCTTTCTATAAATAGCAAACCCACCCAGCACTCTTTGAGGAATAAAAGAAATGTCGTTCTGGGTGGAAATTGAGTCAGGAGGGGTGTGGCTCCTTAAAATAATACATTCTACCACACGCTTAAACAATTCAGGGCAAATCAGATGCCTAGGTGGGATTAAGCATGCAATGGATTTGCGCTCCTTGAGTCTCTCTATGCCGTTGTACAGACGCTGGGGAAACCTAATCTTCTACTTGAGGCCTGTTTCGCCATGTAACCTGAGCTAGGCTCCATTAAAATGAGATTATTCTGATTTTGAAACAAGCAACGAAGAATCTGCTTAGAGCACAGGGACAATTGACCATAAATGAAACCACAAGCCAGAAAGATATTGAGTGGCTTATGAAAATGGGAAGGTTAATCACATTTTCATGCCATTGTGCGTCTCCACCCATGAGGTCATGCTCATGTCAGGTAAACTCTCCACGGGGGAAGGCCCAGGCCCTTATTTTGGCACCAAGGGCACAATGCTTCCCGAGTAGGACAGTGGGATCTGTTTCAAGAACTCTCCATGCTTTTTGTCAGTTTAGCAAACTGCCCTATTTTAGCATAAACACAAAGAATCTTTGTTTACCAGCAATGTGCTTAAGTAGCAAAACCAGCCCCTGTTATTTTTGTTTTTACAGAAGAGCAAAAACAAAAATGCCTATTTTGACCTAAGGTCACCAATTGGTACTGTCATTAAAAATAGCCTTTGTTTTTCAGTCTGCAGATTAGCTCATTGCTGGCAAAATGGCACCAGAGAGCAGACAGCATAGATGGGATCCCCCCCAAAAAAATTACTGTAAAAAGGGTTTGTTTGTTTTTAATTGTAATGGCCAAAGTCTTACAAGATCACTACATCTCACAAGAGTTTGGTGTTCCCAGGTGAAATCTAGTGAGTGTCAACGCTGCTAACATCAGATGTTCTTGCTTTGACAATATATGAAGATGCAGCCATTTTCTCTTTAACCTGTGTATTACTTTTAGAGTTAGAATTAGATGGTGCTGGAAGGGAGGGGGAAGAATGTGCATGGGGATTAGTTAGACATAACAATATCTCAGTAGAGTATTCTTCAAGGTTGTTTGAAATAAGAGAAGATAAGAAATGGCGGTTACGGAATTGGAGGGAAAGTTCACACTTCAAACTAATTGGAGAATGTGATTAATGACTGTTAATTGGAGGAGGGAATTATGCTTTGATACTATGTGTTTAAGGGAGGAGAATTCAGATTTTGGCTTCGCCTATGTACATGCCGAAGCTATGTTGCTCAATTAAAGATTCTTTAAGGTAAACAATGCCTCAAAGTTCTTTGAAGAATTTCATCTTTCGGAACCACGACAGTGAGCTTGGGAGAGAGAAGACTAAATCTTCCTGAGATTTAATGATCCTTGAAGATTTTGGCCCTTTAAAACATTTTTGTATTTGGACCAAAAGACACCTGTAGGATTTTAATGGCTCACTAGTGGACTTTGGAGCACATGTAGCGAACCCTTTTTTTTACATCAGGCAAGACAATTTAATGACATCTAATTATTAAGAAACAAAATATATTACCACATCCTGGGAACCCCTCATTGTTTCTTCTGTTAATAGCTATTTGAAGCACAGATTGATCAGGCCCATTTCCCAAATATTGGCAGGCCGATCAATGTGACATCTTCCCAATGACTTTTGTGTTTCTTCCAGAATGAAAATCCAGGACCTGGACTTTATAATATCATCCACCAATCTCTGCTTCTCAACGATGTCTCCCAGTCTCGGAAAGGAACCTGTTTTTTCCCTTCCTTGGTAAGGAAAATAGTTTATGGAAATCATTTATGTGCAGAGGAGACAATAACAGAAATAAGGTCGCACTATCGCACTTTCTAGCTCATACTTTTATTTTCCTGCTCTTTAAAAGCACTGTATTAACTCCCTGTGACAGAGAGATAAAAGGTGCAATCACTTCAACTTGGCTTTGACTGTTAAAAGTAATTTACAAAAGGAATTCCTTTAAAATGTAGTGGAATCAACTTTTTCTAACCCCGATCTTAACCTTAACCCTAAAATATGTGTTCTTGCTTATCCAAAACTGGATTTGCACGTTTGGTTATGGATGCGGCTTCTTCAATTTTGCAAGTATTCATTTGTTAATCAAATTTATATACCTCCCATCTCACTGTCTAAGTGATTCTGCATGGTTTACAAGCTAGAGGAAGTCAGCCACTTATAAACCAGAGGTTACATCATAGTGAAGCCTACCAATATTGATTTATTCACTAAACCATGATTGAACAAACTACAGCTTGGTACTATTCGCAAGACTAAACATGTATGATTCTGGAACACAATTGCTGACGTTAAGTGGTTACCACACCCTTTTATCCTACCAAGTGGAAATATTCAAATATATCTTTGCAAAACTGCCTTATAAATATACTTTGAAAAAGCAGCACAGTTCTGCTCCATTCTCTTCTGCATCAGACATATTTCCAAATTGTGCTTTTAATATGTCAGAATCTGAACTCTGGAGACCACAAATCTTAAGAGTAGAAAAGTGCAGGCTGAGAGATTTCTTGACTGACTGATTATGTGCCAGCAAGTTCGTGTCAACTTTTAGCAACCACACAGATGGGTCTTTTCCAGGAGGATCTGTGTCCAACTCTTGGTCCTCCCACTTTTCCACTGTTCCCATTATAGCTAAGTCCATCCACCTTGCTAATGCTCACCCTCTTCTCCTTCCTTCCATTTCTCCCAGCAATAGAGCTTTCCTCCAGAGAGCTACAATAGGTCTTCCCATAATATAGTGATGGCAAACCTTTTAGAGACCGAGTGCCCCCAAACCGGCCCTGCCTGCCCACATTCCACTCCCACTTCGCCCACGGTCCGCCCCCAGCCGAGCCCCGCCCACCCGCAGGCCACCTACTGCCTCCACGGCCCGCCGCAGATTGCTCAGGTGGCCCAGCAGCGCAATGGCGGCCATGCCCTCTGCCCGCGCCCCACAGAATCATCTGCGTGCAATGGGGCACAAGGGTGGAGTCTTGTCCCTGCTGCCTGGCTGCCATGTCCTTGGCTGTGCTCCTCGGTGCTGGCTGTGCTCGGGGGAGACTCTCCTCCGGGGGGGCTGCTGGTGAGGAGGGGACCACGGGGGGAGGTGGGTCTGGGGTGACGGCGTGAGTGCCCACAGAGAGGGCTCTGAGTGTCCCCTCTGGCACTCGTGCCATAGGTTCGCCACTACTGCCATAATGTGTCCACAGTACAGTCATTCAAGGATCATCAAACAATTCAACCCAAAATTGTCATTTAGGCCCTAAATGACAATTTTGGGTTGAATTGTTTGATGATCCATTTGTTCATTTTCTTGGCGGTCCATGTTATTCTCAGAAGTTTTCTCCAATGCCAAAATTCAGTAAAGGTAATCCTTGACTTACTATCACAATTGAGCCTAAAATTTCTGTTGCTAAGTGATAATTCAATTTGATAATTGAATGTTGCCCCATTTTACATCCTTTCTTACCCAGTTGTTAAGCAAATCACTGCAGCTAAGTTAGTAACACAGTTGTTAAGTGAATCTGGCTTCCCCATTGACTTTGGTCACAAAGGGTGATCAGATGACTCCAGGACACAGCAACCAGCAACACAGCAAAAAAAGTAAGGTTCTACATTTAGGCAAGAAAAATGCACAGGTATAGTATAGGTGGTACCTTGCTCAATAGTAGTAACTGTGAGAGGGATCTCGGAGTCCTAGTGGACAATCACTTAAATATGAGCCAGCCGTGTGCTGCAGCTGCCAAAAAAGCCAACACAGTGCTGGGCTGCATTAACAGAGGGATAGAATCAAGAAGCACGTGAAGTATTAATTTACAATGCCTTGGTAAGGCCACACTTAGAATACTGCATCCAGTTTTGGTCACCACAATGTAAAAAAGATGTTGAGACTCTAGAAAGGGTACAGAGAAGAGCAACAAAGATGATTAGGGGACTGGAGGCTAAAACATATAAGGAATGGTTGCTGGAATTGGGGATGTCTAATTCAATGAAGAGAAGGACTAGGGAGGACATGATAGCAGTGTTCCAATATCTCAGGGGCTGCCACAAAGAAGAGGGAGTCAAGCTATTCTCCAAAGCACCTGAAGGCAGGACGAGAAGCAACGGATGGAAACTAATCAAGGAGAGAAGCAACTTAGAACTAAGGAGAAACTTCTTGACAGTGAGAACAATTAACCAATGGAACAACCTGCCTCCAGAAGCGGTGAATGCTCCAACACTGGAAGTTTTTAAGAAGAGACTGGACAGCCATTTATCTGAAATGGTATAGGGTTTCCTGCCTGAGCAGGGGGTTGGACTAGATGACCTCCAAGGTCCCTTCCAACTTTATTATTATTATTATTATTATTATTATTATTATTATTATTATTATTACTACTACTACTACTACTACTACTACTACTACTACTACTACTACTACTACCATCGTAAATTTCACGCGAGATGCCAAGCGCCTGAATTTTGATCACGTGACCATGGGGACGCTACAATGGTTGTAAGTGTAAAAAATGGTCATAGGTTACTTTTTTCAGTGCTGTTGTAACTTTCAATGATCGCTAAATGAATGCTTGAAAGTTAAGGCCTACTTGTACTCTATATCCTGATTTTATTTCCTCCTTCCCAAACAATAATGAATAAAATGTGTTTGTTAGAAGTCAAAAATGACCTGATGGTACATAATCAGATTATCTCAATAAGGTTTACAACCGCCCTATGAAATAGGCCAGTCTTGTAAATTCTGTAATATATCTGAACTGACATTTAAGCCAGACTCATCTCTTGCCGTTCATATTCTTAACCAACTTGGTATACCAGCTTGTTGAATTTTGAGACGATTTTAATCACACGATATATTTTAATCCTGATTAATGTGGTGAGAGCGTATATTTACGTCATCACAGAGACAATTTGTCCAAAACTGTCACTGGAGTGGCGGCTAAATACCAGCTGTCATCACACTGTCCAAGAAAGAGTTGTGATGTGGATAGGATGCAATAAATCATGTTACCACTCCAGGGAGGAGCTGAAGAGGATTCACATTGGAATGAAAATTCTTGTTGAGATAGCAATCTCATCATAAAGACGTGAATGGGGAATCAAAAGGAAATAGGATACTCCCACAACACTCCAGGCTTTCTGGAGATAACAACTTTCGGCACCACACCTCCCAAATTTCTTAGTGAAATACATAGAATGCAGTACTGTCATGAAATGATTGCCTTTCCCTAATTTAACTGGCAATGTAAAAAAATCAGAGATACATAGATACACGCTCTCTGAATTTGTTGTTTGACTGCAGACGCTTCATTACCTGACTAGGTAACATCATCAGTTGGGTAAGGAATGTCTGCAAACAAACAGCCAAGCTCAGAGTGCATCAACGTCTCCCTAAATCAGTGGTTCTCAACCTTTTTAATGCCGCGACCCCCAACCGGTCGTAAGTCGAGGACTAAACCGATCGTAAGTCGAGGACTAAACCGATCGTAAGTTGAGGACTAAACCGGCCGTAAGTCGAGCGCCGTGCATGCGTGGTTCCGCCCCCTGCACCGGCCGAGGCGTAGCTGGCAAGCGGCAGAGATGGAGCAGGCCGACCACCAGCTGGCCCAGCCCAAGGGAGGTAAGGCACCCGCCGGAAAAGGGGGGGAAAATTTATTTATTTATTTATTAAATTTATATACCGCCCTATCTCCCTTGCGGGACTCAGGGCGGTGAACAGGCGATACTAAAAACCACAATAATAAATAAATTGTTTTAAAATCGAATTAAATAACAGGCCTGTTCTAAAAACACACCCGTAAACCCCCCCCCACTGAAACATAATCAAACTACGCCAGGCCGGCCGCACGGAATAGATGGGCCTTCAGGGCTCGGCGAAAAAGGCGGACAGCCTTGCTTGGCGACCCCGTGAAATGGTCAATCGACCCCAAATGGGGTCCCGACCCATAGGTTGAGAACCGCTGCCCTAAATGGACTTTTTGGGGTAGGGGTGGAGATAAAGCTGACCCAATGGTATACCTAAAAATTCTTCAGCTTCGTTTTATTCCAACCTTTGCAGGATGTCCGGATCGCTCACCAGAGAATTCCCAACTATCCTGCTTCAAATGCCTATGACATCCCACCTACTCTGCATTCCAAGAAAGACTTCAGCATGGGGTACTCTAGCATGTTTCATCCGCCGTTTGCCCGGAAGATTCCCAAAAGGGCCACGCCAGCCCCCAACCAATACAATGTAAGAAATGATATAGCCCCAAGGGAAAGGTGGTGGAGAGCAGAAGATCAATCTCGACCTCAAAAGTATCAAGCGCAGGAAATCAGTGGTCCAGGCAGTTCAGATGAATCTGTCTGTCTGTCTGTCTGTCTGTCTGTCTGTCTGTCTGTCTGTCTAGCTCAGTGGTTCTCAACCTTTTTAATGCCGTGACCCCAACCGGTCGTAAGTTGAGGACTAAACCGGTCGTAAGTTGAGGACTAAACTGGTCGTAAGTCGAGGACTAAACCGGTCGTAAGTCGAGGACTACCCAACCGGTCGTAAGTCGAGGACTTTCCCTGCCCGGGAGCACCGCGCATGCGTGGTTCCGCCCCCTGTGCCGGCCGAGGCGTAGCTGGCAAGCGGCAGAGACAGAGCAGGCCGACCACCAGCTGGCCCAGCCCAAGGGAGGTAAAGCACCCACTGGAAAAGGGGAAAAAAATGGCGGACAAAAAAAATGGCGGACAGCCTTGCTTGGCGACCCCCGTGAAATGGTCGATCGACCCCAAATGGGGTCCCGACCCACAGGTTGAGAACCACTGGTCTAGCTATCTAGCTATCTAGGATTACTGTATGCTAAAGCTCTCTATAACAGGGGTGTCAAACTCAATTTCATCGAGGGCCGCATCAGCATTGCGGTTGCCCTCGGGGTGTGTGTGTGTGTGTGGCCAGGGTGGATACGGCCTACTGGGTGGGCGTGGATGGAGTGGGTGTGGTCTACTGGGTGGGCATGGCCAGCTCTACATCATTCGCGTCAAGGGTGCCTGTGGGGGCCTGGGCAGGAGTGGGACAGATCTGAGGGTCTCTGGCAGAAAGGGGTGGGACCAGGGCAGAACCCATCAAGCTGGATATGTGAAGTAGACGAGGGACATTTGCTGGCCACTTCCAGGCGATGGTGCATTTCTTCATTCCTCATAAAGGGTGATACCTCCCCAGCATGCACCCAGGGGGTGGGGCCGTCGCGGCAGGGGCTGGTTCCTCGCTGTTTCCAGATGGCCTTGTGGAGCTAAGACTGAATGCATTTCGGCATAGATGGCCACCACAAAATTGTACATTGCCTCCTGGCCAGCCTGGGCCAGGGCCAAGGCAGCGGGGGCCATTCGCTTACTGTTTCCAGAATGGCTTCGCGGGCCACATGAAACCACTTCGCGGGCCGCATCTAGCCCCCGGGCCTTGTGTTTGACATGTCTGCTCTATAAGAATCTGAGCTATTGATGGTCAAAGGGAGTTGGCCAAAGAATTCCATTGGCCATGAAATTCAAGGTGGGCTGGACTTAGATCTCTTGTGGGTGTGAAGGGACTCAAGACTGATGATGTGTTTGACCCCTCCCTCGGGCTCAGCCTGGACACATCTCCTACATCAAGGATGGAAAGAGGCAAGCTGGGGAAATGATGAAGGAGGAAGGAATTGAATGGAAGCTCACTAAGTGAGCTGCTCACTTCTATCTTATTGAAGGCCTGGTTTCATTAAAGCAGTATTTACTGACCCTCTCGCAGGATTCCCCTGCCCACCACCTTAATGTTTCTAAGGTTGATAAACACTGTGTTGGCGCATTTGCATCAAAACCCATTCATTAATACTGAGGAGAGGTCGAGGCACGCTACATTTTTCTCAAGAAAGATGTGCATGAGCCAATGTTAACTCAAACCAATCCTTCTTAGCTTTCTTGAGGCCAACCAATGTTGGTTAAGTGATGCCACCTACTGTGAGAGATAGGAAATTAATGTACTGAATTATATTTAGAAACAAACTAATAATTAGAAGCAGCATTCTCCTAAACAAAAAAAGCAAAGTAGACCTGCGGGTTTGAAATTGGAATGGATGGCTCTATTTTACTTTTTTTTAATATTGAATACAGTGCAGTGAAGTGCAGAGACAGAGGTGAACTGTAGGAAATAGATATATCAGGCCACGAATGGATCAGTTAAGCCTGATCTCTCCTGGTTTGCAAGGGATCTACAGGGGTAGATGATCTTCTTCTAGATCAGGGGTCTTCAAACTTGGCCCTTTTATGACTTGTGGACTTCAACTCCAGAGAATTCCTCCGCCAGCATGCCTCTTCTAGATGACTCTACATTTTATGTGCCATAAAACTCATGATTTGCTACATTTATATTTCACCTTCTC
>NW_015387333.1:283958-318615 GCF_001527695.2 Protobothrops mucrosquamatus
TAATACCACTTTACAATGCCTTGGTAAGGCCACACTTGGAATACTGCATCCAGTTTTGGTCACCGCGATGTAAAAAAGATGTTGAGACTTTAGAAAGAGTACAGAGAAGAGCAACAAAGATGATTAGGGGACTGGAGGCTAAAACATATAAGGAACGGTTGCTGGAATTGGGTATGTCTAGTTTAATGAAGAGAAGGACTAAAAGTGACATGACAACAGTGTTCCAATATCTCAGGGGCTGCCACAAAGAAGAGGGAATCAAGCTATTCTCCAAAGCGCCTGAAGGGAAAACAAGAAGCAACAGATGGAAACTCATCAAGGAGAGAAGCAACCTAGAACTAAGGAGAAACTTTCTGACAGTTAGAACAATTAACCAGTGGAACAACCTGCCTCCAGAAGCGGTGAATGCTCCAACACTGGAAGTTTTTAAGAAGAGACTCGACACCCATTTCTCTGAAATGGTATAGAGTTTCCTGCCTGAGCAGGGGGTTGGACTAAATGACCTCCAAGGTCCCTTCCAACTTTATTATTATTATTATTATTTCACCAGTTACCTGGTGAGAAGCATGGAAAGACAAATGAACGGTGAAATGACACTGAAGGAAAGGCAACTGATCTTCAGTGCACCTCTCAGTTTTTGCCCCAAAGCCATTCCCTGCAATTCATTGCTGCAGTAGCAGCAGCAGCCCACACTAATAAAAAATGAATTGAAACTGAATATTACAGAGAAGAGTTCTCCTGGGAAGAAGAAAATCCTCATGAGTTAATCACTAACTGGTGATTTACTTTTAAACTTACTGTAATGCGTAATCTTTGGAGAAGCCAAAGAGGAAATGATCTATTAAAGAAAAAGTAGACAAGCGCAATAATTTATGGCTGTAGGTGAGGAGACCAAACGGGAAGAAATAAAGATTCATATTCAGTTCAGCCCAAGAAGATAAAGGAGGAGAATTAGATTAGAGGGCCAGAGTGGGCTGGAGGGGGGAAAGTACAGTAAGCTTGAACAACAAAAGAAAAACAAATCAAAATATTTTCTTTGGAGTTTCTCTCTATTGCCCAATTAATTTGCTTGTTTTTAGCCTTAAAGACCCATTTTCCTACAGAAGCTCAAGTCATTAGATAGAACACTGTTTCATTTTTCCTACCAGAACTACCCTGTAGGGTAGGCTAGGCTGAGAAAGATGGATTGACCCAAGACCTCTTACTGAACATGCACAGCTGAAGGTGGGTTTAAACTTGGGTTATGCCTCAGCTAGGAATCTTCATCCCCCTCCCCATGAGACCTCTCCCCTTTCAAGTCCTTTTGGACCACCTCAGCAGCCAATTCTCAAACAACATCATTTGTTGTTGTTGTTGTTAGTTGTGAAGTCGTGTCTGACCCATCGCGACCCCATGGACAATGTTCCTCCAGGTCTTCCTGTCCTCTACCATCTTCTGGAGTCCCTTTAAGCTCACTCCTACTGTTTCAGTGACTCCATCCAGCCACCTCGTTCTCTGTCGTCCCCTTCTTCTCTTGCCCTCCATCTTTCCCAGCATCAGACTCTTCTCCAGTGAGTCCTTCCTTCTCATTAGGTGGCCAAAGTACTTGAGTTTCAACTTCAGGATCTGGCCTTCTAAAGAGCAATCAGGGTTGATCTCTTCAAAGACTGACCAGTTTGATTGCCTTGCAGTCCAGGGGACTCGCAGGAGTTCACCATAGTTCAAAGGCCTCAATTCTTTGGCGCTCAGGGAAAGAATACCAGGTTGAAAGTGTCGGTATGTAACGTTGACCCTTTTGGTACCGGAACTGATATGCGTGAAAACAACCGTCCCACTACAGAGACGAAAAATCATACGACAGATCTAAACGGTATCGAAAGGAGGGGTCCTCGTTCGCAGAAAATTAAAGAAGGCTGCAGTCCCCATCTGCGGTGATCTTGGAGCCCAGAAAGATAAAATCTGTCAAGATCATCAGGTACCCCAAATGTCTTAGCCCCCTCTTCTATTTCCCCAGGCCAGCTGCATAGAGAGGAAAACTGAGGTCTAACCAAGCAGAAGAGCACTGGGCTAATAAAAAAGGCTACTTTGGTTGTCTCCAAAGACACTGGTTGATATGAGAGAGCCCAACACTGTTGATTCACTTTGGATCAGATTGGGGTTTATCATATTTTGTTGTCACCTGAAATGGACCCAGATCAAGCTAGGACATGTGGGGTTCTTTCTCTCTTTTGACAAGTGTAGAAGATGTTACTAACTTGCACCAAAGTCCTTAGATTACCACAAGGGACAAGGAGTGATGGGAGTTGCAGTCCAGTAGGAATGTTTAGTGCCCCATAGAGATGACTGCTGTGAAGAATATCCAGTCTGATGTTCTCCAGATGAATTGGACTACCATCCCCATCTTTCTAAACTCTGGAGGGCACCAGGTTGGCAAAGGCTTCTCCAGACTCTGATGTCCCAATTATGTCACCAGTGTCCCTATGCATGATGTTTTATTTGAAGGCTAATTTGTTGCCCAAGTCTTTTATGGATTAGAAAGGGTAATTAATTTTCAGACAAAGAATTCCTTACAAAGTAGATCCAGAGGTTACACCTTTCCCTCAGGGTTGTGCAAAATTCACCGTAGGATAATGAGCCCTTAATTTATCTGTACTCACTAAAAAACAGGTGTATGTGAACCGAGAAAAAACACATTATAAAAGCTTCAGTTTAGCAGCTATTGTTTTTGCCCTTGACATCTGTTAATATAGACCATGGAGAACATGTAGACCGAAGCAAATCATTTAAAGTAGTGTTTCTCAGCCTTGTCAAATTTAAGATGTGTGGACTTCAGTTCCCAGAACTCCCTAGCCAGCCCCTTGCTAAGGAATTCTGGGAGTTGAAGTCAACACATTGTCAAGCTGCCAAGATTGAGAAACAGTGTTTTGAAGAATAAAACACAGATCATAATACCTGATTCTGTACAATTTCATTCCTCCATACGAAATTCTGTATTTTAATAAAAGGGTGGAGTACATTACTTTTAAAAAAAATGTACAAGAGAGTTTTATCTAACTACAACCAAAGGCCATGCCATAAAGGTGGATCTTTGTGTTAGTTATTGAATTTTATTCTCAAACTAGCTGTACCCGGCCACGCGTTGCTGTGGCTCAGTCTGGTAAAAGCGTGTGTTGTTTTTACGTCCAACAGATGGCGCTGTTTTTCAAAAAAAGCATGTTTTTACCTGTCACAGGTGTGACATCTATATAATATAGATATATAAAAACACGCACGTATTCGAATGCAATGTTGTGTCAAAATTTCAAAGCAATCGGTGAAGGACTTTCGGAGATTTAAGATTTTGAACAAACGAACATTTACATTTTTATTTATATAGATAATAGCATTCACATATTTTAACAGATTATTATTTGGCTGATGCGCTTGCAATACTTCAGGCAGAGAAATTGTATAACAAGCACCACTGTTTTGGAAGTAGGCAGATTTAATGTCCAATTAAAAAGCAACCTAATGACACCTGAAAGATCAGCTTGTTGCAAAACACAGATTTGCATTTCCAGGTTTCAGTGGATCTCTGCAAACAGAACCGCAAACTCGGTGCCAAGTCTGTCTTCTCATCAAAAACAAAACGGACCTTGTCGTACAGCTGCCAGGAACGAGTGCCTTCTCCATGTAAGCCAAAAGTGTGCTTTATTGGTATAATACTCAAAAGGACAACAGAAAGAGGGTAGTTCATCCTTACCAAGTACATAAAAATGCTATGCATAACCAGCCTTGTGTGTCAAAATTATTAGTTCACCTGATTTGCCACTTAGCAATGACCTGAGAAGAAGACAGGCTGGGAAATTTTTTTTAAATTAAACAAAGAAATAAAATGCTCTATTTTCCTAATGTTTTTCTACTTGACCGGGTCTAATTCTTAGATTTCCATGGACAGTCTGTTATTTAAAAATTGAAATAATTCTTTGAAAGAACGGCATATTTTTCCCCCTGTAATCCAATTGTTTGGCAGATGTAGTCCTAAAAAAAAAATATTTCGCTCAAGAAGCTAGAAGATTTCACTCTTATTCCAAGGAATGGATGTTCGTTCTCCATTCAAGGGTACCGTTCAGTGGGGCAAAAACATAGTGAAAAGCAACCACTGCTGCTTTGATCTATGAAAAAAAAAATGAGAACACTTTCTTGGGCAAGAAATGGAAGGTAGCCCAAGAATGTAGGCCAGATATTTCAAACACGCAACTCACTCTTGAATCCAGCTTCTTCTCCAGCCTCACTTCCATGCTCAGGAAGAGTTCTGAAGAACTCAAAAAGTCCATGTACATCTTTGCATAATTTCTATTGTTCCTAATAAAAAATATTTGCTAACTGTAGGTATAGGTATTCCTTGACTTAAATTCAATTAGTGACCGTTTGAAGTTACAACACCACTGAAAAAAGTGACTTATGACCATTTTTCACACTTAAGACTGCTGCAGCATCCCTGTGGTCATGTGATCCAAAATTCAGGCGCATAGCAACTCACATGTATTTATGACAATTGCCGTGTCCCGGGGTCATGTGATCAGCTTTTGTGATCTTCTGCCAAGCAAAGTCAATGGGGGAGCCAGATTAGTTTAACAACCTCGTTACTAACTTAACATCTGGAGTGATTCGCTTAACACCTGTGGCAAGAAAGGTGTTAAGCGAATCACTCCAGATGTTAAGTTAGTAACGAGGTTGTTAAACTAATCTGGCTCCCCCATTGACTTTGCTTGGCAGAAGATCACAAAAGCTGATCACATGACCCCGGGACACAGCAACCGTCATAAATACAAGTGAGTTGCCATGCACCTGAATTTTGCAAAATGGGGCAAAACTCACTTAACAGATATCTCACTTAACAAAAGCATCACTGGGCTCAATTGTGGTCATATGTCAAGGACTAGCTGTATTTGTTATGGTGCATCACACAGTCAGCCAGATGTTTAGACAGGGCTTGGCATTTTTGCCTTCCTGTCCGTCCTTCCCAGATGGTATTAAAGGCATCACTGCAGGATGTAAGCTGCCTTTCGCAATTGCCTGATGGTAATTTTGTCAACGTCAGTGGTGTGCAGAGGTATCCAGATATTGTGGGATTGCACCCAAGACACCTATTATCCTTGGTACTATCTTTGCTTCCTTTTGCCACTGTCATTATTTGATTTGTATGGCTGCCCATCTCAGCTAAGCTGTTACGGGCAGCTCTCCAAGGGGAATAATACCTGGCTGTGTCATTTGGAAAGTTGGTTTTGCGTATTTACTTTTTTTTATTATTATTATTAATTTAGGTCACTACCGGATTAAAGACTCCATAATAAGAGTGTCTCCTCCAGTGCTGGTGTCCTGCTTTAAATCCAAAACGGGTCGTACAATCAACCCAGAAACCCTGAGCCCGGGACCGGCAGCCTATCAGCAGCCGGTTGAAACTTCAGTTGGACCATCAAAGAGATTCTCTGGATTGTAAGTCCTGAAAAGATGTTTACCAAACATCTCCAGCTGCCTTTCTTAAATAGCAAATCAACTGACATGTCTCTAAACCAGTGCTTCTCAACCTTGGCAACTTGAAGACGTGTGGACTTCGACTCCCAGAATTCTCCAGCCAGCCAAGCTGGCTGGAGAATTCTGGGAGTCGAAGTCCACACGTCTTCAAGTTGCCAAGGTTGGGAAGCACTGCTCTAAACCCTTTCTTGTTGCACATTTCCTTGGTCCCGTTGCAAAAAGAACATTCCAGGCAGATGATGATGTTGATAGCATGACCCCAAATAATCAAAGAAAAGCAGAATAAAATAAATGTTGGTCTCAAAGCAGTTGGACTAGAAAATTCCAAGGCTCGGCTTATGAAAAGGTATGGGCATGCAGGAATATCCAGGATGCGATTCTTTCTTAATTCCAGATGTGACAACCTAATAGCAAATATTGCTCAGCGTGCACAGAGTGGTGAATATATTATGGTATGTATAACTGAGTACATTTCTGGATTGGAAGAGATTGGACTACAGAACTCATTTTTTTTTAATCTCGAACCCAAATTTAATTTTGCATCAATGTGTGTAAATCGATGGATTTTGACCTTCTCTTTAACAATCTCTAGGGAACCAAAGGTGCTTTCGTACTTCCTGCTCATAGGTGACCCAAGGCCTAATAAAACTATTAGCCAGTTGCTCAACCAAGTCTGTTTTATAGAGACTGGCCTGCAAACAGTGGAGCCATTTTGCTAGAGATTAGATTAAGATCTACCCCCTACATTCTTGCCCAGATACTTCTCAGAGCTCACCCTTCCACCTCTCCTAATACAGATCTGCTACTCTCTGCACACGGTCAGAGTATCTTTACTACATCTCATGCCTTTTTAATATAGGGGGAACAGACAGTGGGTAACAGCCATAAACCAACCATACAGGGAAGAGGTAGATCAAACCTGCTGAATAAAGGACATTTCTGCGGGCAGAAAATACTAGAAGAATCAACATTCCAGAGGCCATTTCAATTCCCATTGATGTCAAGCTGACGTTAGAGTAACTGCTGATACATGTCCCCATCTTTTCTAATGAGAAGAGCGACTTCCAGTTATTTTCAAGAACTCCCTAAAAAGTGGCCCAGAATTACCATGCAGAATTACCATGTGGAAGGCATTCTACAGTAAAAGTGTGTTGCGGGAAATCCTGGGAAAATAAATGTTTGATTTAAAGCAGGGTTTCTTAACCTTGGCAACTCCAAGATGGGTGGCATTCAACCGCCAGAATTCCCCAGCCAGAAGGTTTAAAAATGCACCTTAAAGTTGTCCAGGTTGAGAAACGCTGCTTGAAAGAGTGGCAGCCAGGTGTTACGTTGGCACATTTTGTACATTTTGAAGCATGTGACTCCAAACGGTTGTACACGCTATCCTGGAGGATCTTGAAACACCAAGAACTTTGAAAGCCAAAGATGATGTCATGCAGATGTCCCTACAAAATAAGAGTCAACTTAGAATTGTGCTAAACATAGTTCTAATTTATTCTAATCTCAACTTAGATTTGTTATTAGGCCATGTAGATTGGGGAACAATGGTAATTGTAGCCCTTAAATTTCTAGTTGAAGAGGACTTGAATTAAAATAATCCTAGTTTTGCTTGAAACCACAGAGAACTTAGACCAGTGATGGAAAGCCTTTTAGAGACCGAGTGCCCAAACTGCAACCCAAAACCCACTTATGCATCGTCGGGTGCCGGGTGGGTGTGGCCCATTGGCTGGGTGTGGCCAATTGGGGGGTGTGGCCCATTGGGTGGGCGCAGCTGCAGTGGTAACAACAGACAGGGTGGGACTAAAAAGTTCAATCAATCACTTCCAACTATGCAAGATCTTTTTTTTTCCTGCGAGAAGTTGAAATTGACTGATTGATTGAACCTTTTTTTTTTTTTTTGCACACAGCAGCGGAGGCCTAAAGCGAAAAGGTTTTATAAAACCCAGCTGAAGGCCTAGGACTGGGGCGATGGCGCGTGTGCCCACAGAGAGGGCTCTGAGTGCCGCCTCTGGCACCCGTGCCATAGGTTCACCACCACTGACTTAGACAGTGTCTTCCTTTGTTTTTGATAGGAGGAAGTGCATCTTGAATTTCTCAGCCCCAGCTGTCCCTCCCCCTCAAAATCCTCCTTTACCAGGGCCTGGCCAATATGACTTAGTGGACTACAGTGGACCTCCTAAGCACTACATCTCCAGTGCTGTATTCGTCTCAAACACACGCCGCTGGACAGGTGATAAATTACATCAAGGCATACCTGGACCAGGTGAGAATATAATTGCTATTGAATGCCCCCAGAGCAGACCAAACTGTTTCTCCATTTTAGAAGGAGAGAGAAAGCGAAGCTCAAAAAAGGTCAGCAGGTCGGGTGGAGAGGCCAAGAGCAAGTGAAAAAGAAAGTCAGAGGGGACAATTGACAAATGGAAACCACAAGAATGTAGTTAGCATGTTAGGGATATTTTTAGGGCATGATCAAGAAAGATTTTATCTTCCTGGGCTCCAAGATCACCACAGATGGGGACTGCAGCCAAGAAATTAAAAGACGCTTGCTCCTGGGGAGGAAAGCTATGGCAAATCTAGACAGCATACTAAAAAGCAGAAACATCACCCTGCCAACAAAAGTATGTATAGTCAAGGTCATGGTTTTCCCAGTTGCAATGTATGGCTGTGAAAGTTGGACCATAAGAAAAGCTGAGCGCCAAAGAATTGAGGCCTTTGAACTCCGGTGCTGGAGAAGACTCCTGCGAGTCCCCTGGACTGCAAGGCGTTCAAACTGGTCAGTCTTAGAAGAGATCAACCCCAGCTGCTCTTTAGAAGGCCAGATCCTGAAGTTGAAACTCAAGTACTTTGGCCACCTAGTGAGAAGGAAGGACTCACTGGAGAAGAGCCTAATGCTGGGAAAGATGGAGGGCAATAGAAGAAGGGGATGACAGAGAATGAGGTTGCTGGATGGAGTCACTGAAGCAGGAGGCATGAGCTTAAATGGACTCCAGAAGATGATAGAGGACAGGAAGACCTGGAAGAACGTTGTCCATGGGGTCGTGATGGGTCGGACACGACTTCACAACTAACAACAACAAGAAAGTCAAGATGGCAGCCCTGACGATGCAGTCAAAGCTCTAATTGATTTTGTTTACAGGTGGACCTTCAATCATACCGTCATGTTTGCCATCTTGATTTTTTTTACTATATCTTGTGGACAGCCCTGTGGCGTGCCAATAGTAGCAAAGCAGAAAATAGCAAGGGGGTTGACCTATTTCAGTCAGGCTCTTGGTCTTCCTCCGAAAAGTATGTTTTGCTGAGATGTCTTGGAAAACTATCTGTCTTGCCACAAAATGGGACTTTCATATCCTGTCGCCAAACCTCAAGCAAGATGGCGCATTGGGCCCCAATTATTCGAAAAGGTTAATTAGCAGGACCTGTAACTTCCATGTCATTCGGTACAAGAGTTTGTAAACAGGTTGTATCATGAATTACCTTTGGAAAAACATCCTCCGGTTCCCTGCATTGCCAGCACGCTACTTGGTCATTGATGACCTTGTGGTGGGGCTCATAGGGTGTGTCACTACAGACGATAGATGATGAGTGTGCATGATTCTTCAGTCCTGTAACTCTTGCCTTGCCCAACCAGGAAATGACTATAATAGCTGGCTTTGCATATAGTGAACTGCCCCAAGGCTATCTTCCTATTTATTATTGTTGGTCGCAGATGTTCAGACTGGATTTGGCATTTTTATCCACCAACTGAGTTTTTCCCTTGGACCTGGGATAGGCAGATGTTTGATGGTGTTAAAGGCATTGTTTCAGGATGTAAGCTCTTCCACGTAACGCTGCCTTTTGCAATTGACCAATGGTGCTTTCGACAATGCTAGTGGAATGGGACAAATTGCTGCCGTCAACTCATCATGGCCAACTCGCTGTGGGGCACTTCACCCCAGGACAAGTCAACAAATACAAAAGTTACATTAATTTTGACAGAACTGTGGTCAATAATAATAAAATAAAGAAATTCAGTTCAGAAATACAAGAGTTACAATTATTTCAACAAAAACAGGGCACCAATAATAAACGTACCTGAATGAAACAATTAATACAGCGAGTAGGCCACGGTGAGTTGTCCTAGACCCCATTGCCAATAGTGTTCAACTGATGCTCCAGATGTTTTTGGATTGCATCCAAGGTGCCTATTCCTATTGGTACTAGCTTTATTATGATGGTTGCACAGTCAGCCAGATGTTTATGCTGGATTTGTCATTTTGATCCACCTATTGAGCCCTTCCCAAGGACTTGGGATAAGCAGATATTTTGTTTGATGGTGTTAAAGGTACCATGGCAGGATTTAAGCTGTTCCAAGGAAAGCTGCCTTCTGCAATTGACTGATGGTAATGTTATCAATGTCAGTGGTGACTTGTTTTTTTTTTAAAAGAAAGACTTCAAACCTTCTCTTATCCACAGAAGCTAGGGCAAGTGATGGCTTTTTAAAAAGCCAAATATGAGCCAAAGCTTGGACCATGGAAAACATCCTGAGCCGTGGTGGAGCAGTGGTTAGAATGCTCACTGCCAGGAGTTCGATTCTCACTGGCTCAAGGTTGACTCAGCCTTCCATCCTTCCAAGGTCAGTAAAATGAGGACCCAGATTGTTGGGGGTCATATGCTGACTCTGTAAACCACTTAGAGAGGGCTGTAAAGCACTGGGAAGCGGTATATAAGTCTAAGTGCTATTGCTGTTGCTATCCTGTCATTTCCTTGCCTCGTTTTTTTTCTCACACTTTAATCTTTTCTCATTCTTTCCCCTTTGCCTTTGAACATATTTTAAAGGATATAATACTTTATTAGTTGCAGTGACATTTTTGTCTTCTGCTACAGTACAGGTAGTCCTTGACTTTCAACCATTTGTTTAGTGATCAAAGCACTGAACAAATTGACTTACCACCAGCCCTCGCACTTACTATATGACTGTCGCAGCATCCCCATGGTCATGTGATCAAAATTCAGACCCTTGGCAACCGACATGGATTTCTGACGGTTGCAGCATGCCTGGGTCACATGATCACCAGTTGCAATCTTCTCAGCTGGCTTATGACAAGCAAAGTCAATGGGGAAAGCTAGATTCACTTAATAACAACCAAGTGACTCACTTAGCTACATTGGTTTGCTTAATGGCCATGGCAAAACGCTTGTAAAATCAGCCGTGACTTACTTAACAACTGTCTTGCTTTGGAACGCAAATTCTGTCACAATTGGCGTTGTAAGCTGAGGCTATCCTGTATTTGCAGAAGAGCAATATAAGATGTTTTTCAAGACCCCTGCCCACCTTCTTATCCTTTTAACCAGTTCTGAATAGTCCTTTACATATGAACAAGACCTTACCTGGAAAAGAAACACTAGGAATGGAGTTGAAATGGGCTAAAGCGTGCTTGAGATTCGTGAGCAATCGGTCCCAAGTGGTAACATAATATTTCCTTCAGCCGTTAAGAGGAAGTAAAGGACACCAAAAATCTCTTAAGTCCTTCTGACAGATGAATGTGCAGTTTGAGATGAAGACAATGGCAATGTTGCCTTTGATTTATGAAAAGTGGTCATTAATCACTGGTAATAGAGTTTCTAGGCTGAATATTTGGAATTATCAGGATAAACTACACATCCTAAAATATGAGAAGGGCTTAAATGGATTTTTAAAAACCTTTCAAAAGCCCATGGAAAGCCAAATACTTTTTCTTTTATAAAAAAGAACACTTATGACTTTCTTTTAAGAAAGGAACAAAAAAAAATAGAAGGAATTTTTACCTAAACATCTTTTAGTAATAGTTATTTTGCGTTATACAGTAGCTTATAAATCTTACAAGAGGTTGGAGCTTGTGTACAAATGCAAATTGCTTCAACTCTAGAGGGTTATTGTTTAAATCTTACTGCTTGACATAATATTGTGTCTGTTTCGGCGTTCAACCATGGTTTGAGTCTATCTTCACAAAAATGTGTTGAAGGAACAGATCAGTTCAAATGTCTGCTAGGGATCAAGATCCCTGTCTTAACCTTCTTGATCCACCTTGGAGATGCCACAGCCTTCACACCGCAGAAGGCCTCGGTGTTCCTTTTCAACTTTGTCATTTTATAAACTTCAGTCATCTCGATAGTCACTGAAATGTGCAAATGTGTCATAGAATTGACCAAGGAGAAATATGATTCCCTAACTAAAAACCTGAAAAGATTCCCAACAATGTCCTGTCAGTGGCTTCATGTCTGCAATAGTGGTGAACATCTGTAGCTCGGCTGTAGGATGAGGGTGGAGGTTCATTCTCCGAGTTTGTGGGTTGGTTTCCGAACGTTTTGTTACCAGGCAGCTAACATCTTCAGCGGAGCTTATGGGGATGTCAGTGTTCCTCCACTATGTTCCAAGAATACATGACACTGGCATCCCCTAAACTTCGCTGAAGATGTTACTTAGCCTAGTAATGAAATGTTTGGAAACCAACCCACAAGCTTGGGGAACGGACCTTCACCCTTAATGGTCTCATGTCCTCTGTTCAGCACCAGGGAAATCAAGAGATCCAGGCAATTCAAATAGATAATAAAGATTTATTGCAAGCTTAAGCTCTCTACAAGAATCTGAACTACTAACAGTCAAGGGAAATTAGTGGGAGATAAGAGTAAAAGGAATTCAAGGACCTAGATCTATTGTGGGCGCGCAGGGACTCATGGCTGATGATGCATTTGACCCCTCCCCCGGCTCAGCCTGGTCATCTCCTACAGCTTCCCTGTTTCCCCCCCCCCCCAACCATAGCCTTTCACTTGATATTGAATACAGGCTTTGTCAATCAGGGCACCTTCCTACAGGTAATCCTTGACAGGTCTCTTAGTGATCATTCAAAGTTACAACGGATCCAAAACCAAAAGAATACAAACAAACAAACAAAGACTTAGATTCGTCTACAGCCATTTGCAGAACCCACAGTCGTGTGACTGCAATTTTCAACTTTTTTTTGCTGGAAACTGGCATTTCCGACAAAAAACACCCATTGTGGACATTGTGTCTGCTTAACAACTCCCATAAAAATAGTCTTAAAATGGGGCGGTTGCACGATGACCCGTTTAATTATCGCCATGGCTTAAAATTGTAATCCCAAGCTCAATTACGGTTGTAAATCGAGGATTACCTGTACTGAGTTGGACTACAACTCACATCATCCCTAACCAGCAAGACCCTTTATGCATATTATGAACCTCAGCCAGTGTTAGTTTTTCCACAAACCATGGGTCACTGTGAGCTGTGAATCTGATCGTAATTCTGCTTGATTGGCTTTGGACGGGGTGCCTAGACTGTGTTAAATTACAAGATGGCTTGGCAGGATGTGTAAAGACAGCCTGCCTGTGAACCATGTGGTGGAGTTTCTGCAGCTAAGGAGGTGGAGGAAAGTGCTGCTTCGTCACTACCGCTTGCACCTCCGTCTAGTCCCAACTTGCACACAGATTTTTTTTTCCTGGCAGCACATATGTGCCCCGAGCTGCATAGAAAGGAGGAATTTGCGAGACATTGCTCCTCCCGACACGCAGACGCAGCTGCGCCTGCTGAATTTCTGTTTTTCATGCATTTGAAAAAAAGTAACCCAGCCCATAGCTGAACTGCCTCCTCTGCAATTCTGTTATCAGAAAGTTTGCCAGCATCTGATCAACTATGGCAGGGGTGTCAAACTCGCAACGTCATGTGACGTGTCGCGACGTATCGTGACTTTTTTCCCATTGCTGGCAATGGGGTGGGCACGGTTTCAGCATGACGCATCCGGCCTGGCATTTTGACACCCTTGAACTGTGGTACCTAAGTTTCTTTCTTGCATTTGCCAAACAGGGAGAAAGCTTCCTAGCAATAGCAGTTAGCACTTAAGGCTTATATACCGCTTCACAATGCTTTACATCCCTCTCTAAGCGATTTACAGAGTCAGCCTATTGCCTCAATCTGGGTCCCTCATTTTACCCACTTCGGAAGGATGGAAGGCTGAGTCAATCTTGAGCCAGTCAGGGTCAAACTGTCGAACTGCTGGCAGTCGGCAGTCAGCAGAATTAGCCTGCAATACTGCATTCTAACTTCTGTGCCACCACGGCTCTTAAAACAAGTAGGTGGGTATTTCTATTCCTGGGCTCCAAGATCATCACAGATGGGGACTGCAGCCAAGAAATTAAAAGACGTTTGCTCCTGGGGAGGAAAGCTATGGCAAATCTAGACAGCATACTAAAAAGCAGAGACATCCCCCTGCCAACAAAAGTGCGTACAGTCAAGGCCATGGTTTTCCCAGTTGCAATGTATGGCTGTGAAAGTTGGACCATAAGAAAGGCTGAGCGCCAAAGAATTGAGGCCTTTGAACTCTGGTGCTGGAGAAGACTCCTGCGAGTCCCCTGGACTGCAAGGCCATCAAACCGGTCAGTCCTAGAGGAGATCAGCCCCGACTGCTCTTTAGAAGGCCAGATCCTGAAGTTGAAACTCAAGTACTTTGGCCACCTAATGAGAAGGAAGGACTCACTGGAGAAGAGCCTCATGCTGGGAAAGATGGAGGGCAAGAGAAGAAGGGGATGACAGAGAATGAGGTGGCTGGATGGAGTCACTGAAGCAGGAGGCGTGAGCTTAAATGGATTCCAGACGATGGTAGAGGACAGGAAGGCCTGGAGGAACGTTGTCCGTGGGGTCGCAATGGGTCGGACATGACTTCGCAACTAATAACAACAACAAGCCCTTGACTTGCAATCATTAATTTAGTGATTGTTTGAAGTTACAACGGCACTGAAAAAAATGACTGTTTTTCACACTTAGGACCGTTGCAGCACCCTTGTGGTCACATGTGCAAAATGCAGATGCTTGGCAACTGGCATGCATTTATGATGGTTGCAGGGTCTCTGGGTCATGTGATTACCTTTTGTGACCCTCTCTCAATGGGGAAGTTAGATTCACTAAACAACCCGTGTGATTAACTTAACAACTGCAGCGATTCACTTAAAAATTGTGGTAAGAAAGGTCATAAAATGGGGCACGTCTCACTTAACAACTGTCTTGCTTAACAACATCACTTTGGGGCTCATTTGTGATTGTAAGTCAAGGACGACCTGTAATGCAGAGGCGTGAGATAAATATAATGATGCCAACGAGAGACCACATTCTGCAGGCTGATCCTTAAACTCCCCCTAAAATTCTGTGTTTCTCCTTCCAGGGACTTACAACCTCTCTATTCCACGAAAACAATCTTTCATGTACAACATCAGCAACAAATGGGTGCCAGTATTATAAAGGAAGAGTTTCCACAAGGTTGGTTTTGGCGGAATCTATTTTCAGATTATTTGAAAATCCTGTATATCTTTTGAGTGGTGGAAAACATTCGGTTTTTACTTGGGCCGTATCATTGGATTGAAAAAGAATTTGGGACAGAAAATCCCTATTGTTTCGCTTCCAATTTCAAGTCAGGGACTAATCTTTCTAAGCAGGAATTCTGGCCCAAAATGAAAAAATTCTGACATGTTTTCCATTTACTTCTGGACTGTGGGAAAAATGTTAATGGCCAAGTGAAAGATATAAAAACATTTATACAGTTAACAGGTATGGAGAAGATGGACACAGAAGTCTTACTCTCAATCTGAAATGGAGTGGGTGGTAATTCAGTGAGATTTATTATGAACCAAGCAGATTGACTTGTTTCACAAAGCACAGTTGGGTCAACAAATCAAACAGAGCGTCTTGGGTGAACGCTCCTATTAGAAGTGGACCTAATTTACTGAAGTGTGTGCTGTGAAGGAAACCAGGAGCAGATTCAGAAGCTAAATATGAAAACACAAAGAGGTCCTACAGCAGTATTTCTCCACACTGCTATGGCTAGCCATGGTTGTCTCAAAGGCACTCTTTCAAGAGGCAACGGGGCTTTCTTGGTTTTCCTTGAAGACATTTCGCTTCTCATCTAAGAAGCTTCTTCAGCTCAGAGCAGAAGAAGCTTCTTGGATGGGAAGTGAAATGTCTTCAAAGAAAAACAAGAAAGTCCCGTTGCCTCTTGAAAAAGCACCTTTGAGACAACCATGACTTGGATGACTGAGAATCTCCATAGACTCTCTAGCCATAGCTAGTTTAACTTTTCATTCATAAGATCTTTTGGAGGCCTCTGTGAACCAAGCCTGAGAAGGAGAAAGAAACTAAGGAGAAACTTCCTGACAGTTAGAACAATTAACCAGTGGAACAACCTGCCTCCAGGAGCTGTGAATGCTCCAACACTGGAAGTTTTTAAGAAGAGACTGGACAGCCATTTGTCTGAAATGGTATAGGGTTTCCTGCCTGAGCAGGGGGTTGGACTAGATGACCTGAAGGAATGGTGGCCATCCTCCTGGGCAAACTTGCATAACTCTGCGAGAAGTCATAACCTCACTTGAGAATAGAATAGAATAGAATAGAAATCAGAGTTGGAAGGGACCTTGGAGGTCTTCTAGCAGGGGGTTGGACTAGATGACCTATAAGGTCCCTTTCAATTCTATTATTCTAATTCTAACCCCCTACTTAGGTAGGAAACCCTATACCAGGGGTAGGCAACCTTGGCTCTTTTATGACTCGTGGACATAGCTGGCTCAGGAATTCTGGGAGTTGAAGTCCACGAGTCATAAAAGAGCCAAGGTTGCCTACCCCTGCCCTATACCATTTCGGGCAAATGATTGTCCAATCAAAAGACTGAAGTATTGCTTCCTGTGAAGTGAAAGACGTGTCCACCCAGATCCGTTTCCAGCTTTTGCAATGTCTGCTTAGATGTTCCTTGGTGAACCAACAGAAAAAGGTAAAGATGCTTGCAGGTGGTGGTTAAAAAAAACCCAAATGCCTGACACATAAAATGGGCCAGAGCTTTGATGACACCATCCTGACCGCCATTTTGTTGTTGTTTTTTAACTCTAACCTGGAGACTCCTTTGGGAAAAGGGCAAAACTATGATTTGGGAATCTCTGTGGATTCTCAGTCACCCAGATGATGGTTGTTCCAAAAGTGCTTTTCGAAAAGGCAACTGGACTTCCTTGTTTTTTTTTATTCCTTGAAAATATTTCGTTTCTCATCCAAGAAACTTCTTCCGTTCTGATTCAGGAAGGCTTTTTTTTTTTTCCCCCCTTGTCAAACCTGTTCCACTTAATTCTTCCTTGTGTTTTCCACTCAGAATTCAGAGTTTTTTTTATTCTTCCCTCAGTTTTGCCATCCTTTCCTTTGGTTTTCAAGTTCAGCTGTCAGGGATCATGTTTTTATTTGTTTATTAATCAAATCCACATAGCTGCCTGTCTCCCCCAAAGAGGACTCTTATTCATAGCCTCATTAAATCAAGGGCAGGAGGATAAGCATAGTCCTTGAGTTACAACTGTTCATGGAACCCGCCCATCATATTGGTAACTTGTGATGGTTGTAAAGTGGGTTGATCATGCGACTGACTCAATTTATGTCCTTTTTTTTTTTTTTTTCAATAAGGGAATCCATGATTTGCTATAAGCCAGTTTTGCCACAAAAACCAGAAGCAAATGCCGGGTTTCGGCAAAAAATGTGGTCATCTGACTGTTGGACGCTGCAAATGGCCATTAATGCACTGGGTTGCCAAGCGGCTGAAGTTCAGTCACAATGACCACAACGGGGGCCCAACCATTGGAATGTCGAATCCAGGTTGTAAATAGCCCAGATAGGTCCACTGGAATGTTAAATGGTTGCTAAGCAACAGGTTGCAAGCCAAGGATTACCTGTATTGTGCAAGAGGTAAAAGTGTTCAAAAAAAAATGTGTCTGCTGTTTAACTTCTCTTTTCATTCCAGCCCAGCCACACCAATTGTGGCCATGGATGAATGAGTCAAGATCTGCTCACAGCCCATTTTTCTTGGAGTCAATTTAGTTTATAATAATAATGATAAAGTTGGAAGGGACCTCGCAGGTCATCTAGTCCAACCTCCTGCTCAGGCAGGAAACCCTAGACCATTTCGGATAAATGGCTGTCCAGTCTCTTCTTAAAAACTTCCAGTGTTGGAGCATTCACCGCTTCTGGAGGCAGGTGGTTCCACTGGTTAATTGTTCTCACTGTCAGAAAGTTTCTCCTTAGTTCCAGGTTGCTTCTCTCCTGGATTAGTTTCCATCCATTGCTTCTTGTCCTGCCTTCAGGCGCTTTGGAGAATAGCTTGACTCCCTCTTCTTTGGGGCAGCCCCTGAGATATTGGAACACTACTATCATGTCCCCCCTCCCTCCGTCTCTTCATTAAACTAGACATACCCAATTCCAGCAACCGTTCCTTATATGTTTTAGCCTCCAGTCCCCTAATCATCTTTGTTGCTCTTCTCTGTACTCTTTCTAGAGTCTCAACATCTTTTTTACATCGTGGTGACCAAAACTGGATGCCGTATTCCAAGTGTGGCCTTACCAAGGCATCGTAAAGTGGTATTAATACTTCACGTGATCTTGATTCTATCCCTCTGTTAATGCAGCCTAGCACTGTGTTGGCCTTTTTGGCAGCTGCAGCACACGGCTGGCTCATATTTAAATGATTGTCCACTAGGACAACATCTGATTTGTGGAGTTCTTGGTGTTGGCTGAGCTTGGTGGTTTCCTTGCAGATGTTTCTTTACCCAACTAGGTGGCATTGTCTGTGTAAGATGATGATGTTACCTGGAACTGATGAGGTGACCTAGTTGGGTCATGAAATGTCTGCAAACAAACAAACCAGGAATTCCACAGTTCAACCCCTGAGCTACAGATATCTCCTTCTATTGGATTCCTGAATTGTCCCTGATGAAAGAGATATGGCTTAGATTCGTGGTAGGAAGAGATTTTAGTTGCTTTCTTGGGAAAGTTTCTTTCCCAAGAACAAGGGATGGCGTACCCACAAAACACACACAGGGGACTGATAAAAGTTGCGATCCACTGCAACACCAGGGGTTCTACGGGAGGGGAAAAAAAAGGCAAGATGGCCATCACAACCATGTGTTCAAAGTTCTACTCTTTTTTTATGTCCGTGCAAAAAGGTCCCGATCACATAGCTGCAACCCCCATCTTGACTGTATGCATCTTAACAAATATATTTTAACGAATCATGAAAACCGTTTCTCTCTTTGGATCTATATTATGCCAGGCTTGCATTTCTGTCTCTGAATCTTTATTACAATAGAATATACAAAAAAAACCCCAACAAACTAGAAAAATGAACGAAGAAGGGGACCGGGGGTGGGGGGAGGAAGGAAAGACAGCCCATGGGAACTGTGAGGCAGCTTATTTGAAATGCTGTACTTTCCTCCGTGTCAATATATAAAACAAGGTATATTTATATACATGCACATGTTTGGCTATTTATAAAATAACAAAAAGGCATCGGAAATGTATAAAACAGTCACGGTTGCTCTGGATGGGGACATCCAGGCCTGTGAGGCAAGAAGGGACGTAGGGGGAGGGGAACCACAGGGCGGTGTCTTTGAAGCTAGTTTGAAAATCCACCATGTCTAGAACTTGGTTTTTGCCTCCTGGCCCCAAGAGTTGACACTTCACCATTTCCAAAAAAGCAGAACAAAGGAGATTTAGACACTGCTACCTGACAGAGCTTTTTCCCCCCCCTAAGTTTGGAACAAGGAAAAAGGTTAGAATTCTCGGTCTGGCAGACAACCAGCATCATAATACAGTATAAAATAATAACAATAATAATAATAACAACAGTAGCGACAATAGTAAAAGTAACGGCAAGAAGTTCCACATTCACATTGAGAATGGATCTTCTACACCCTCTTCACATGTAGAGCTCAGCCACCATCTCTGGTTACTTTCCCCCACCCCCCCCTTCAAAGGGGGTCGCGGACCAGTCAAATACTCCAGACTGATGGGTTGGGCTTGCGCAGAAGGAGAGTGAAACTCCGCCCCGCTGTCAATCATCCCGTAGAAGTGCAGGCTTTGGAGTCTTCAGAGCTCCTTGAGGGTCACCTGGAACTTCTCCTCAGCCTCCACCACATCGAGGAGGAAAGCCATATGGTTGCTGTAATGTTGGATTATGTTGTTATCCATGTTTACCAAGATGCTGCGAGAGAAGAAGAAGAAGAAGACCATGGAAGAGTTAGTCAGCTCAACACTATCCTTGAATAACAATAAGAAGACCCAAAGTTTAAGGCTGGGCAATGGAAGAGAAGAGAATACTGTGCAGGATATCATTTGATAGTCTTCGGTCGGGAGTTGCTCGGAGGAGAGAATTTGGCAGTTTTCAGAAGAAGAGATAGATTTATGCTCTAAGAGTTCCTCCCACCCAACGTGATGCTCTTGGAGTGTGTGGAATTTTTGTGAGCGAGCCAGGAGGAACTTTTAGACAGAAAAGTAAGCACTGAGAAAGATTTCATGCTACTATCCTGTCTTTGATTCCTTCATTAGCAGTGTAGGGATAAAACAACACAAAACATGGAAATAGTTATGGGAAATGGTAGAATAAAATGAGATTTATTTTTTTTAAATTATGTTTCTTGTCATTTGCAACCAATATACTTGAAGGTAATTGCTATTAACTGGAAGGGGAAAGGCAGACTTTGAAAGCAGTGATCTTATGTTCCATCATATAACTCGGCTGCTTGAGTGTCATTCATTCATTTTCATTCATTCATCCATTCATCCATCCATCCATTCATTTATTTTTTTGCTCCTATTGCTTCTAGTGTCATATTTAATATTTGTACAAATGATATACTGTAATTAATTAATGCCACCTCCTCCAACAATGAAGGCTGTAATTAATTAATGCCACCTCCTCCAACAATGTAATCAAATATTATTCAAGCACCATCAAATCATGTTGTCAAAATTGGACTCCACAATGGTTAGTTTTCAAGAAAGCAGCTTCTGGCAATTTTGCATGAGATAAGGTGTGTGGGAGGGTACAATATCTTAAATCCCTGGAAATCTCAACATATCTGTTTGCTCCCTTTAATTCTCTAACCTGTAAACAAAATTAGATTACACTGCAGTTTTAGCAGCTATGACCCTCGGCAGCAGCAGTAGCATCACCACCACATGCACACATGCACACTGTGTTTCAACTCTTGCAGTTTTAAGATGTGTGGATTTCATCTCCGGGGCTGGCTGGGGAATCCTGGGAGTTGAAGTCCACACATCTTAAAGTTGCCAAGGTTGAAAAAAAAACAGCTGCATGCAATCCTTGGCAGAAAAGGCTTCCTTTTTCTACTTCACTAAGCAATCTAATATATCAGTCACTAAATGGCAAAAGAATGAAAGTTATCCATAATCATCTTACATGTGAGACAAGCATGCAACCCAGTGGTGGGATTCAGCCGGTTTGCACCACTTTGGCAGAACCGGTAGCTAATTTTTTGTTGCCCAGGCCCAGAACGGACTTCCGGAAGTGGCATCCACACAGAGAACCGGTTGTTCACCTATTTGAATCCCACCACTCCTTCCTTCCTTCCTTCCTTCCTTCCTTCCTTCCTTCCTTCCTTCCTGTGGTGGGATTCAACCACGTCGCACCAGTTCAGCATAACCGGTAGCTAATTTCTTGTTGCCCAGGCCCAGAATGGACTTCCGGAAGCAGCATCCACACAGAGAACCAGTTGTTCACCTATTTGAATCCCACCACTCCTTCCTTCCTTCCTTCCTTCCTTCCTTCCTTCCTTCCTTCCTTCCTTCCTTCCTTCCTTCCTTCCTTCCTTCCTTCCTTCCTTCCTGTGGTGGGATTCAACTGGTTTGCACCACTTTGGCAGAACCGGTAGCTAATTTGTTGTTGCCCAGGCCCAGAATAGAATTCCGGAAGCGGCATCCACACAGAGAACCGGTAGTTCACCTATTTGAATCCCACCACCGATGCAATCCCAGAGTCAAGCTATACTAATTCTTAAAAGCAAGTAATCAGAAGAAAATTGGTAGCCTCTTTTCCAATAATTGCATTTTATTAAAAAGCGAAAAAACTTTGTGAACTGCACTTTATCAACGCTCTCGCCTCCAGCCTCATTGCCCCAAACAACCCAACACCTCTACATTTCAGACAACTACACAGCTCCACGTACTGTATACCGAAGCTGGTGCAGAGGTCTCGGACACAGCCGGCAACTGAGTCTGTTCATCTCACTACGCAACTTGTGTATTTAGGTGGAGACTTTGTCCTTCCTTCTGGAGCACAATCCCAGCCAGGCCAGTCAGCCAGCTTCCAAGTCAAGAGGGAAAATCCCAAAACCTCAAAGCCAGGAACTGGTTGAATTACCCTCATATTTTATATTTCTCAACTGCAGCACTGATTGAGAAGTTGTATTGTTATCTGAGCTGCCCTGCAGGACATTTGTGCAGACAAGTAAGTAACCGTGACTGGGCAGTAGTGCTTCCTGGTTTTTTGCAGAACAGAGCAATTCCTTTTTCCTGCTCAAATAGAAATGTGGCACGTATCTTGTATATCTACACTGCCATCTCCAAGAGGGGGAAAAAAAAGGCTGCTTTAGGATCAGAGGATCAGAGCTGCCTACCTTTAAGGAAGGAGATTCCAGAAGGGACCCAGCAGAGAAAGAAGTGCACAGCTGGCGACACCAACAGTCCTTCTGCCTGCAGAGTTTGGCCAAGCAAAGGGGAGGGCATCCTGTCCCTTAGCCCTATACCGGAAAGGATATTTTCTTTGGGGGGTTCCTTGAATTGCTTTTCCACAGGGCCCCTCTTAGGCTAGGGAGATCTTGGGGCTCAGGCCTGTTGAAATCTTATCCCACTAGGCTGGGCTTAGCTAGGCAATGCCAGGCAGCTGCCCACCAGCTTGGATAACGTGGTTCCACAAGCAGGGATTCTCCAGGTGGGTGGGTGGCATGCTATGAGAAGGTCTACTCCAGCCTGCCAAAACCAATGCCTTCTAAATACAGCGGGACTACCGGTAGTCCTTGAATTATGTCCATTTGTTTCCGCAGTGTTTCTCAACCTTGACAATTTTAAGGCATGTGGACTTCAACTCCCAGAATTCCACAGCCAGCATTGCTGGCTGTGGAATTCTGGGAGTTGAAGTCCACATGCCTTAAAATTGTCAAGGTTGAGAAACACTGGAACTTTAGAGACTGTTCAAAGTTTACCAGTGTTTATGCACTGGTAAAAAAAAATGACTTAACAACCACTTCTACTTGCAACGGTTGCAACCTCCCTGCGTTCACACCATCAAAATTCAGGACCTTGCAGCCAGCATGTATTTACCATGATTGCAGCATCCTGGGGTGTGTGTGGGGTGTGTGTGTGTGTGTGTGTGTGTGTGTGTCACAGGATCACCCTGTGTGGCCTTCCCAGCCAGCTTCCAACGAGGGAAGTCAATGGGAAAAGCTGGATTTGCTGAATGACCCTGCGATTCCCTTAACCACAGTGATTCACTTCACGACCGTAGCACCAACGGTCGAAACCTCAGGCAAGACTCCCTTAACGACTTCCCTCCTTCAGCAGTAGAAGTTGGGGTCGTAAGTCAAGAAGTCCCAGGCCAGCCAGCCGGTGGACGGGTGGATATTCTGAGAGATGTTGTCCTGATGTTTCTGGAAGGGATCCTCCTTAGGAGGGGCTGAGCTACCCTCTGTAAGGAGGGCGTCCCTTCCCCAGCCAGCACGCCTTCTCTGCCAAGAGCCCCCCATCGAAGCCCCTGCCCCAGGCACACCTTCTCACCATCCTGAACTTGGCTGCCTCTCGGTCTTTTAAGCCCAGGCCTTGGACGTGGGCCAAGGCAAACATGAGCTCATCTGCCAACCATCCACGGGGAGGAGCAGCCGGGAGAAAAACCTGGGCTGCATCTTCTTCCCTGCAAGGGCACCAGGAGAACGGGGAAGAGACACGCTGGGGGAGATGAGCTGCTGCGGTTTGCTGGTGTTCCCCGGGGGCGATGCAGAGACACGGCGCTTTTTTTTTTTCCCCTGACGCCACTCTGGAAACCCTTTGCAAGCTGGTTCCCATGGAATGAAACTCGCCCCCCCCCCCCCCCCCCCCCCCCAAAGCTGGAGGGCTCACAATAGAGGCAATCAAGGTGTTTTTTGGCAGCCTATCCTTGACGGAGGAGAGCCAAAGGGTTCCCACCAGGATTGTGCAAATGTTTGTGTTTCAGCAAGGGGGGCAGGGGAGCTGCTTCCTTTCTAGTAGTAAGGCCGCCCTTGATGCACCCTCTTGAGAAATGGGGGTGCAGGTGCGAAGAAGACGAGAGCCAAAAAACTGCCGTCACAAACCACAACAAGGCAGAATTCTGGGGAAGCTTCCCGAGTTTTTCTAAGCGGGGTGATTGTGAGCGCGTTCGGCTCTGCCATTCGCAGAGAAGGTTAAAGCAGACAAATACACCAGCAAGAACTTATCAATTGTGGCTTACAAACCAGAAGGCTGGATGCCGTATGCTTTTGATGAGTAAACAGGTGGTCCTCGACTTAGGACCACAACTAGGCCCCCAATTTTGGTTGTTAAGCCAGACGGTTGTTAAATGAGCCGTGCCCCCTTTTAACGACCTTTCCTGCCACCGTTGTTAAGGGAATCCCTGCAACTGTTAAGTTAGTGACACAGTTGTTAAAGAAATCTGGCTTCCCCCTTGACTTGACTTGTCAGAAGTTCGCAAAAGGGGATCCCGTGATCCCGGGACAATGCGATCGTCATAAAAACGAGTTGGTTGCCAAGCGTCGGAATTATCATCAGGTGACCCTGGGGATGCGGCAACAATTGTAAGTGTGAAAAATGGTCATAAGTCACCTTTTTTTCCCCCAGTGCCGTTGTAACTTTGAATAGTCACTAAAAATTCGTGTTAATGTTACCATGTTGGCAGGCTGAAAGATAGAAAAGCAACAAAGATCTCTTCAATAATTCACCGGTCATCCTTGAAACACACGAAAGCAAGAATTTGATAACTTCACGTAAAGGGTGTACAGAATGTGTTCTTGCAGTGAGGGCTTACGTATATGCTCGGAAGGAATAGGCCAGGGGTAGGCAACCTTGGCTCTTTTATGACTCCTGGACTTCAACTCCCAGAATTCCTGAGCCAGCATGGCTCAGCTTGGAAACCTCTCCCTTTCCCCTCAGCATGGCTGGCTCAGGAATTCTGGGAGTTGAAGTCCACGAGTCATAAAGTGGCCTAGGCCTAGGGCAGGGTTAGGCAACCTTGGCTCTTTTATGACTCGTGGACTTCAACTCCCAGAATTCCTGAGCCAGCATGGCTCAGTATAGAAACCTCTCCCTTTCCCTTCAGCATGGCTGGCTCAGGAATTCTGGGAGTTGAAGTCCACGAGTCATAAAAGAGCCAAGGTCGCCTACCCCTGGAATAGGAAGTTAAAAGCAAAAGCTGTTTTGAATCAGTGGGCTGAAATGCTGCTTACGGCTGGGCCGTTTTGCTTGAATTTGTCACTATCTTCCTCTTAAATTTTCCCTACCTATCTTTCTACTCGCTAAAACCCTCCCCTCCCCTCCCCTCTCCCAATGACACCTTAGTAACAGGTTTTCTGGAAAGTGCATGTTTTGTTTTGTTTTTTAAAAGAAAGTTAGTAAATGTAAGGCCCACACAGACACCGGCTCTTCAGCGACTTCCAGGTACCAGCTACGAAATGCCTTGCAAGTTAGAGCAAGATCATTCCAGCTCAGTTTTAGCTACACATGTTTTTGTGCCATGTTAGCACCTGTTTTACTGGGATTATCAGTGGAGTCTTGTTTAATTAAACCATGAAATCTCCAGTTGTTAAACTAATGCTTTATGCACAAGGTTCTGCAGGGACTCTCAGCAAGGCTACCAGAAACTCACTTTCAGATGCCACGCTGAAGCGTCATCCAGCTGATCTCGGGCTGGCAGTTAATTTTATGCCAGCATAAATTGGGCTGCTCAGTGTCAGGCTGTATTCTGCCACAGCAACAAGACTGACAACAGCCGAAGGAACTTCTCCTTTCTTATTTATTGCGGACCAAGTTAAGGAACAGGATTGGCTTTGCTTCCCCTCCCACTGAATGTCACCTCCTGGACATCAATCACAATCTTTAAGGTGGGGTGAGGCAGGGTGGGGTGAATTTAGACAGATGCTTAGAACATGAGGTTTAGCCTTCCCTTAGTCACACACACGCACACATACACACTGGATGGCACTAAGGGGGACATGGGGTGAAGGGGGGAGGAGGTCTCTCCAGGTTTCCTGCCACCTGTCACCTGTCAGGGGTCTAGCACTCTCCTGAAAAAAGCCCTATGTTTGGAAATAGCCTGGAGGCATTAAAAGACCCAGAAACGTATAACGGGTTGAAATGGGAGGAAGCAATGAAAGGAATGTCCTAAAGATGCTTTTCTAAAGGTGCTTCATCAGTTCTCTTCTTGGACAAGAAGCAAAACATTTTCAAGGAAAACACCCAAAAAAGTCCAGTTGCCTTTTTGGAACTTTTGGGACAACCAAGACTTGCATAATTGAGAATCTCCATAGACAAATGAAGGGTATGTCACTGCTGGCAGCAAATGACCACAAGTCCAGCTCTGGCCTTATAACTGATAACACCTGGAAGAAGCCTTGGATGGCCACAACACAACTGTGGTTGGCTCGCACATTTTACCCACAGTCATCACTGTGCATCCTGGGGCTACTGAAGCTGGAAACGACTAGGCAGGGTGGTGATAGTAGAGGAAATCATCTCTGGCCCTGAGGTGGTTGCTCAGCCCCGGGAAAGTAGGAAGTGTGAGAAAGAGACTCAGAATAGCTCTAACTTGGCTTGGCTGTCACGAAAAAGGGGGCAGTGAAGCTTTTAAAGTTGCTTTCAAAAGTCTCTTAACAGAACCCCAAAAACCAAGTGGCGGTCCTGAAATCCTTGCACTGTCTGTGTTTTGACCTGTCCTACCACGGAGGGATGTACCCACAGAACCTGAACAGCACTTGTACATGAATCCTCAAAACTAATAAAAGGAGTGAAACGGTAAGACATCCAGCCCTACAATAAGGGCTGTTGAAAGATGGAACAGAGGATGTCTTGAGAAATGGTGGGTGTTCTTGGCCTGAGGTGTTAAACAACAGTCTAGATCAGTGTTTCTCAACCTTGACAATTTTAAGGCATGTGGATTTCAACTCCCAGAATTCCACAGCCAGCAATGCTGGCTGTGGAATTCTGGGAGTTGAAATCCACATGCCTTAAAATTGTCAAGGTTGAGAAACACTGGTCTAGATGGACATTTATTAAGGATGTAATGAATGTCTGTATTTGGACAAGATAGTCCTCCAATAACTTTCCAGCCAGTGGGTGCTTGATGCTCTCTGAGCTTGGCTGTTTTCTTGCAGGCGTTTCATTACAGTAAAGAATACACCAGTCAAGGAATTACCAAGTCAACACAAACAACCAAACAGTAAACAATAGCCTAATCAAGAAACTACCAAGGAAACGTCAGTACTGACAATCCAGCTGTATTCCAACTCCACTCCTTCTAGCACTGATGAGATACTTGTTGGCCAATTAACCAAGTACCAGGACATGCTTGAGCCATAATAGGGGCATGGGAGAAAAAGCCCTAAACAGGCTGGTCTTTTTAGGTGTTGACTCTTTTGCTGAAATTCCATTTTGGAATCAGATATTCGAGGGCCAAGCCATCTGGAGCAGCATCACGCCGAAAAACAGAAGGGGGTCTGGGATTCCATGGGTTGCTAGAAGGAAGAACAAAACCTCCCGTCTCTGTGATGGGCTACAGATTGCAGTTATCCAGACACAACAAGATTAGTGGAAGGATGGGCGGTCCACCCCCTGCCAAATATGTTCTTTGTCTGACCAGACTGAAAGGTGCAGGAGAGAAAAGGGGGGAAACAAAGATTAGCTGTGATCTACCACCCACCCCTGCTACCCTGCTTTTGTATCCTTCAGACTCAGTTGCAAAGTGGAATGTGAAAGACTTTTAAGCAGCTACTCAGTTCTTACGTAAACGGAAAATATTGGGTGAGAGATGGCTAGGCACAACTCTGAACGAGGTCCTATGAATTAGCTCAACTATGAGCTAGCAAGGAGGCTGTATTTCTAAGTTTTATTTGTTTATACTGCGTATGGCCACAGTGGACTATTGGTACCCTTCCCAAACTTCAGACCTGAACTTCTATCAAATCCAAACCAGATTTATGTTCCATTCCTAAAGGTTCCAGGTGTGAAAATTTCTGTTTATTATAGTAATTGTACCTTGGGGTGTCAGCGTTTTCCTGGAGTCCTCTGTAAGGATTTTAAGATCCTGTTCCTAAATGATCACTTCTAGCTCACATCCATTTGCGGTACAAATAAAGCTTGGATTTTTGTTCCAGATCTGCATCATTTTCCATAACAACCTTCACCAGAATAGCATCAATCTTGTGTTCAGAGCAGGGTGTCCAACCTTAGGAACGTTAAGGTTTGTGGACTTCAGCTCCCAGAATTCCCCAGCCAGTATAACTGGCTGGGGAATTCTGGGAGTTGAAGTCCACAAGTCTTAAAGTTGCCGGGGTTGGACATCTCTGGTTTAGAGAGATAGTTGCTGTAATGTTGAAGTTTATTCTGGCTATATAGCCAGGCTGTAGCTACCCTTGCTGAAATGCTGGCATCTCTAACCAGTAAATGCTATATTTGTAATCTCTAAATTAGTCCCGTTTGTGGAATCTGGTGCAGACTTTCCTCCCAAAACTGCTCTATTCCAGCATCATCTGCCACTCTAAGCCTAAGGGTTACTCCAATCCTGCTGGTTTTGAGAAACAAACAAACAACGGTGCCCTGATGAGAAAGATAAACCCAAAGATGGTGACCTTAGCCCATTGCCTGGGGAGATAACAACATATCTGTTAAATTCCCCGGACCACTCCATGCACTAGGTACACACACACCTTTTCCTCAGGCCTTTTTTTATCCCCACCGGACAACTTCATATTTTAAAAATAAAAGACAACACAGTATATAGAAGCCAACTGGAACGAGAGCCCTTGGCCCTTTCCCAAGGCCTTGATTCCAAGACCCAAGGCCAGCTGTCCCCCCAAACTGTCATGTCCAGGTGGGTTGAACTTCAGCTCCTATTGTGGAAGGTGTCAAATTGATTAAGGTAATTTAAGCTGGAACAAAAGCGATTTCCCATCTTACTTATGACAATAAGTAATTTTCTTTCTTTCTCTCTCTCTCTCTCTGTCTTTCTCTGTCTCTCTTTCTTTCTCTCTCTCCCTCTCTTTCTTTCTCTCTCTCTGTCTCTCTTTCTCTGTCTGTCTGTCTGTCTGTCTCTCTCTCTTCCTCTCTCTCTCTCTCCCTTTTTTTCTTTCTTTCTTTCTTTCTTTCTTTCTCTGTCTCTCTTTCTCTCTGTCTCTCTCTCTTTCTCTCTGTCTTTCTCTCCCTCTCCTCTCTCTCTGTCTCTCTCTGTCTCTCTCTCTTTTTTTCTCTCTCTCTCTCTTTCTCTCTCCCTCTCCTCTTTCTTTCTCTGTCTGTCTGTCTGTCTGTCTCTCTCTCTCTCTCTCTCTGTGTGTGTGTGTGTGTCTCTGTGTGTGTGTTTTATATGCTCTTTCATCCAGGAACTGAAAGTAAAAGACTATTTTCCCTACTGTTACCTTCACAATATCCCTCTAAATAGGCAAGGGTGATGCTTCTCAACCTTGGAAATCTCAAGATGTGTGGATTTCAAGTCCCCAGCAGTGGCTGGGGAATTCTGGGAGCTGAAGACCACAAATGTTAAAATTCCCAAGCTTGAGGAATACTGAGCTAAAGTGAGAGAGGGTGGTAGGCTCAAAGCTGATCAGAGAATTTCCATGTTTGGTGCGGATATCACTACGGATGTCTTCATTTAGTGCTGTAACCTAAGCCTTGTCTTACATGTGGCATGACTTAATTATGCTTCACTCAATAAGCCACCATTGGCTACATTCACACATTGCCCTCAATTACAACCAAACCGCCACATGATGATCTTGCATTCCAACAAACCCAATGCTGGTTGGAGGAATTCTGGGAGTTGAAGTCCACCCATCTTAAAATTCCTGGGGTTGAGAAACACCTCTATAGATCTTTTCAGCTTCCACCAAGGTAATGACACAGGGAAAGAGCACTGACGCCCACTAGCAAGCAGCTTCCATCACTTTAGCCAAAGAACATGGCTACTTATAAGAGTCCCCATCTCATACTTGATGCTCATACGGAGGCATCCATTTTTAGGTTTCCAGATCCAAAGTTGAGAATATCATTAAATCTCCTGAGCTGGAGGGCATCTCTTAAAGAAGACCTGTTGGGCTACAGCAAGGAGGAAGGGGTAGTTGCTTTCATGAGATGCTGAACCAGATAAGCCTTTGGCTGGATCCTGCAAGATTCTGATTGCTCTTAATGAAGACATGCAGAATTTCTTCCAAATTAATTTGATACCGTTCCTTCCCTGGACCTCTGAAAGCTGGCCAGCCGGTCTATTTGCTTCCAAACCCTATTTCTTCTCATGTAGACATTTTCCTGCCTATTTGCTAGACAGATTGCTGTGTCCAAGAACCGGGAAGCTCATACAAGATGCAAGGTGAATGAACTATCACTTACCCTCGTTTGCACTTTTTGTAGACTTTATAGATGCTTTCTTCTGGCAGGCCATATTTTTCTGAAATCTAGAAGATGAAAAACAGAATAGTCTATGCGCATTCCGATCAACGGGATTCCTGGGCTTATGAAAACTCAGTGTTGGCAACTGCAGCACATGTAATACTTCCCAATTCATTCCACTCGGTTCTGATCATAAACCAGTTGCAATTGCCTCATTCGGAAGAGATGCCCTTGTCAAAATCTAAAAATTGAGACCTGAGAACTAACTTACTCAGGTGGTAAAAAGAATGTGATCCAGGAAAACCTGTTCAAATCCTATTCTAGTTATAATTTCTCTTGGCTTAGGCTAAACTCTGTTTATAACTTTTATATCTCCCTTCTGAAACTCTGGTTTAAATCTTCCCTTGCATGGATACCCCTGGAGTTGGGGGAGGATAAAAAAAAAATCAAGAGGGTGGCCTCAAAGGGGCCATGGTCTTGACTTTTTTTGCTTACTCTTGACCTCCTATGCCTCTAAAAATAATAGATTTTGTACCTTTGGGAAGACCTTGCTAACATTTGGCGTGAAGTTCTTTCAAAACACAAAGATGCTTCACAGGTCATGCTCAGATAGCTTTAGTCATTATTTGTCGAGTAAGCCACAAAGTCAAAATTCACAAATTGTGCTAAGCCAAAAGCAAACAAATAGTGTCTGAGAACCAGCCTAAAATATATGAATCATTTGGGCCAATTTTAAACCTGGTCTGCCAATTCCCTTCCCTTACAGGAGAACAGTATGCGGGTTGGACCAGATTCATGTTTCTTGCTTCTCAGCCATCCCTTTTTAGGGAAAACCTAGAACTAAGGTGAAACTCCCTGACAGTTAGAACAATTAACCAGTGGAACAACCTGCCTCCAGAAGCGGTGAATGCTCCAACACTGGAAGTTTTTAAGTAGAGACTAGACAGCCATTTGTCCGAAATGGTACAGGGTTTCCTGCCTGAGCAGGGGGTTGGACTAGATGACCTCCAAGATCCCTTCCAACTTTATCATTATTATTATTATTAACAGCCTCATTTCTTCAAGCAGAGAAACCGTTCTAATGTGGAAAACTACAGCTCACAAGGAAGCAATTTCAGGAAAAGAAATTTGTTCCAAGGTGTTCTTTGTTCTTTTCCAAACTGAAAGTGTGCAAAAGCAGGGGACACACACACAGAGAGAGACACACACACATAAAGCAAAGCCATAAATATGGCTATCAGATCATTTCAGGAGACTGTTTGCTTTATTCCCGCCTCAGCCGAGCCAAGCCGAGGGTTATCAGAAATGGTGCTGATAAACATCACAGAAATATGCTCAAGCATTGTGTGCTCTTTAAACATTGAGCAAATGTGCATGGTGGTAGAGAGAGGGGGAGAACCTCCAGCCAGGCCAAGCTAAAAGAAAGAAAATCTAGAGAGAAAGAAAGTACAGAATGACCAGGAAAACGGTCTCCAGAAACGGGTCTAGGAACCAAAGCAGACATGGGGTCTTTGTTGGTGAAACACAAATCTTCATAGAAGCTTAAAAGTAGGAACCATTTGGTGTTTAAACTCTGGTAGTTCCTATGGTGTATATTCATGAAGTTCAGACATTATGCTTCTTCTTCATGTGCTCTGGTTAGTTTAAAGAGTGCAATGTATGAATACAGTCATTGAGGAATAAAAGTCACCATTCATGATCTTGTGGAAACACAACCAACAAACCGATTGTGGCTTTTTCCATAAACCATCAGTTAGCAAACTCTAGTTTAATGCAAAATGGACTTCATTGCCCAGGTCAGGCTGCCAATGGGCTAGATATAATTCCAACCAAACATTTCTTAAGAGAAGGCCTTAAAATGTAGCATCCTCAAATGGGTTTTCTATTTTATCAGCACCAGAACCATTGCACAACATTGATTAATTGGAGCCCTCTCTTAATACATCCAGCAGCTGTTTCCTCCCATTATTTAAGCAAAATTGTAGGAAAATTGTAATTAAAATAGGATAAAGAAGCCGAGGAAGGCATGAACATCTGGGATGGGAGACAGTCTGACTCAAGTTGTCCTTCCTTTTGTGGAGGTCTGCTGGTTGCCCTTCTCCAGCCTAGATGTCTTCGGCACCTCATCCCAAGGTAGCAAACTTCCATGTCACAGGATGGAGGGAAACTCACCGCATTTCTCAAGCCTTTGAGATCGGGGGTCTTCAGCATGAGAGCGTCAAAAACCTCCTCTGATTCCCGTCGGACATAGAGTAGAACTGAATGACAGAAGAGATGATGATCAAATCCAGTTACAGAAAAAGGAAGCCCCCTTTTCTCTCCTTCCAGTAGAGAATCTCCCAAACTCATTACGTCTTTGCTTTGAGGCCCCACATTCCTGTCCTTAGGAGATTTTTTGCATTCCTTACAACCTCATCCCACATACTCCATGTTGTGTCGCTGGGCACAGACACTGGCATAAACTTCACGGCCCTCAGTGCCTGTCCTTGTTCTGCTTCAGAAAAAGGACAGGTGAGTGATGTCGTGCTTATTGTCTTAATACAGGACAAATTAAGGATAGTGATGGATGGATTCCCCGAGCTTCATTTCTTTCTCCAGAGTTCCACCTTCCAGTGGAAAAGGAACCATCAATCGCTCTCCTTAACTTGTGATGGGACAATGAAGGACAGGGCCCTAGAGAGTCATGGTTAGTCACCTGTCGATTTGCCAATTTGCTACTCTGACATGTTAGTGTTGTAGTTAACAAACAGAAGGATGCATCCTTCTTTATCTGTTGATTCCTTGCTTTTTCTTGGGCCGTGAGGCCCCCTGGAGATACAGAAGACATCTGCCCCCTTACCTCGTTGGGGGTCTTCTTCTTTTGCTTGTTTTGCAGCTATGGGATCAAATTCATCGGGGAAGGAAGGGCAACTCCGCTTTAAAGGCAAGCTGAGGTAGGGAAAAAAAAGGAGATCAGAACATCCCCTGGTTGTCCCTAATGTACAGATCAAAAGGGATCGTCCCAAATAGATCAGATGTCCATAACTGAATCTAGACTCTGCGGCAGTTAAAGAGACTGGAAAGACTCAAATTCAAGACCCCTCACAATCCTCAAGTGGATTTAGTCACATTTCTCAGCTTAACCCACCTTATGGGTGAATTAGGAGAAACCGCCAAGAAGAAAAAGAAGAGGGAGGGAGGGAGGATGGATGGATGGATGGGTGGGTGGGTGGAACAGTGGATGGATTGATGGATGGATAGATGGGTGGGTGGGTGAATGGATGGATGGGTGAATGGATGGATGGGTGTATGTATGTATGTATGTATGTGTGTGTGTGTGTGTGTGGGTGGGTGNATCCCAGCAGTAGGTAATATCTGTAAAGAGGGAGAGGTATGTTTTAAAGAAAGGCGAATAGCTACTTTAAAGCCCCCCCCCCTTTGCAATAACATTGCAAAGCATTATTTATTAGATTTAGATTCTGCCTTTTCTTCAAGGGTTCAAAGGTGGCTTACATGGAAACTCCACTCAAAATATCTTCTTTACTAAATAGCTTCTTGGATCAGAGATTGTGTGTTTCATATATGTCCACATGCCTCTTGGGATGTATGTCATACTCAACTAATTACACACTTTTACACCCCTTACTGCTCTTCTTTGCCCCCCTTTTCCCTAAGGAAAGTTAGGTAGGGGGGTCAAATCATATTTCATCCCCACAGAATGTGTTTTTTTCTGGAGCAGAGCCTCAAATGATTGCTTTGCTGACCAATTATTTGGAATGTTCATGCAATAAGCTTAATGTGGTCGTTAATAATCCATTTTTTGCATGATACATTCAACCTTATAGTAATCGAATGGAATGGGGTCATCCAGCCAACCAAACCAAACCAAACAGCTTGACTTGACTTGGTAAGCATGTCCCATGAATACATCGTCCCTAGTTCTACCTATTCAGTCCACTAATGTAAAAATTAAGTGAGCCTACATATCAGATATGCAACCAAGTCTACTCACATTTTAGCTAGAGAGAAAGAAAAGACTAGTTTATACCGAGCTATAATATATGAAGATCATTTATTATTTATATCCTGCCTTTATTATTTTTATAAGTAACTCAAGACAGTGAACATGTCTAATACTCTTTCCTCCCCCTATTTTCCCCATAAGAAAAACCCTGTAAATGAGTTGAGATGAAAGAGAGCTTTCATGCCTAAGGCAAGGCTAGAATTCACAGTCTCCTGGTGATTGGTCCAAAGTCACAAAGTCAATTTTCATTCCTAAGGTGGGACTAGAACTCACAGTGCCTGGTTTTTGACCCTGGTATCTTAACCATTAGACCAAACTGGCCGCCTGGTTATAATCCTAGGAAGACTTTGCTTTCTGGACAACCACTGACTCTTGACCACATCTAGAGGTGAATCCTCTCCCTCATTGAAGATCAGCTTTGGTGGATTCTAAACCCAACCACATCAAAGCACGGATCCATTCCTAAGTCCACGTTTTCTTAACAGAACTCTTACGGTTCTTAGCCGTAAGCTGTAGGGCAGTGGTTCTCAACCTTTTTAATGCCGCGACCCCCAACCGGTCGTAAGTCGAGGACTAAACCGGTCGTAAGTCGAGGACTAAACCGGTCGTAAGTCAAGGACTACCCAACCGGTCGTAAGTCGAGGACTTTCCCTGCCCGGGAGCGCCGCGCATGCGTGGTTCCGCCCCCTGCGCCGGCCGAGGCGTAGCTGGCAAGC
>NW_015387333.1:319262-345209 GCF_001527695.2 Protobothrops mucrosquamatus
ACTTTCCCTGCCCGGGAGCGCCGCGCATGCGTGGTTCCGCCCCCTGCGCCGGCCGAGGCGTAGCTGGCAAGCGGCAGAGACGGAGCAGGCCGACCACCAGCTGGCCCAGCTCAAGGGAGGTAAGGCACCCGCCGGAAAAGGGGAAAAAAATGGCGGACAAAAAAAATGGCGGACAGCCTTGCTTGGCGACCCCCGTGAACTGGTCGATCGACCCCAAATGGGGTCGCGACCCATAGGTTGAGAACCGCTGCTGTAGGGCCACAAGAGGACTCTTACCGTTCCACATCTTTGGAGGTTCGAAAAATGAACATTTGGGATGAATAAGACTGGCTGGGTTTCCAAGTCAGTTTGAGGCTTGAGGTAAGTGATTTCATTGCTGCGAAAGCTTGAAACTAAACAGCTTTTTAAACCTGAAAGATAGAAGAGAAAATGATGGGTTTTTGTTTTTTTTTAATCACGCTCCTTATTCTAAATTAACAGAAACCTCATATTTGAAGGGAAATTTTCTGGGATCTAGTTATACAAACCCAAACAAGCACACTTAAGAGGGAAATTTTATAAAGAAAAATATTTTAATGTATAAATTAAGCCAGCACACTCATAGGGTTAATAAATAAACATTAAAAATATTATTTATGTCATATAGTTATATTAGCTGATTAAATCACAGCATTGAATGATTAATTGACACCATTTTAAAATATCCCTATAACTGAAATAGAAATTTGATATTAGTAAGGTGGCTCTGTTATTTTTGACATCCCTTCTGTTATTCTTTTACTTTGATTTTTATACCTCTTAATGTATTTATTCATTCACTGTTTTTAGCTTCGTTGAACATTGTCCAGAATCATTTATTTGTGAATTAGGTGGCTATATAAATTGGTTTAATAAACAATAGGTATTGGTATGTTTCTCTTTTCTCTATTATTATGTTGTTATCCCTATTATTTTTGGTTGAGGTTACCTTTTTAAAAAATGTCTTTATTACACAATCACAGGCTGACTGAATGCAGAATGCTACTTGAGAAAAGTTCATAAAAATGGATGCCTTGACATTACGAATTCACCTGTTGTCTCTGTTCCTCCATGAAAAGCTGGAGAACAGTTTCAGAGTTTGTTAAATACTAATTGCTCCTTTGCTTTTCAGCAGGGTTAAACAGTCCCACGAGGCATCTTACAAAATCATAGAAATGTATGATTCCGCTTGTAACTTGATTTTCTTCCTCCCCACATGAAACAAGAACCAAACACATTAAGCAGGAAGAGGTAGAAGACCTGCAAATATTGCCTTGGGGCTGGTAGCATAGGAGTTACTTCTAAATGGAAAAAAATCTTTGGGTGCCAAGATAAAGAGGAGGTGGAGTTGCTCTCTATATATAAGAAATAACTACATCTCTACAGAAATAGAGCACAACAATGATGAAAACTGTCTTGAATGCATTTGGGTCAATATAAAAGGGGAAAAATGACATTGCCATAGGTGTATACTATAGGCCACCCAACCAAACAGAGGAAATACATGAACTTTTTGCTAGTCAGCTAACTAAGGTATGTAGGAAGCACATCACAATAGTAATGGGGGACTTTAATTGCCCTGACATCAACTGAGAAACAAACTCTGCACCAAGTGGAAGATCAAACAGATTCCTGACAAACCTAGAAGACAACTTTGTCTCCCAAAAAGTAGAGAAGGGAACTAGGGGATTAGCCATATTGGATCTAATCCTCACTAACAGAGATGAAAAGATAGAAGGTGTTGAAGCCACAGGGACCTTGGGGGGAAATGATCATGCAATATTGGAATTCAACATTATGGAAGCACAAGCAATAGAACACAGTCAAACTAGAGTCTTGGACTTCAAGAGAGCTAATTTCAATAAACTTAGCGAGGGCTTGAGAAGGATTCCATGGATAAGAATCCTCAAGGGGAAAACAACTCAAGAAGCTGGGGAAATTTTGAAAAGTGAGATAATAAAAGCCCAGTCTAGCACAATACCAACAAAGAAGAAAAATAACAGCTTTCAAAAGAAAGCAGCATGGCTGTATAAAGATAAAGATAAATTGAAAGATAAAAAGGACAAGTATAAAAAGTGGAAAGAGGGGCACATAACTAAGGCAGAATATCAGCAAATAGTCCGTGCCTGCAAAGATGAAGTGAGGAAACCTAAGGTCCAAAATGAACTATGGCTTGTGACCAAAGTCAAAAGTAACAAAAAAAGCTTCTTTCAACATGTAAAAAACAAGAAAAAAAGTTAAGGAAATGATTGGTCCATTAGTGGGGGAAAGTGGCAAGAAGGTGACAAGCAAGAGGGAGAAAGCAGAACTATTTAATTCATTTATTTTGCATCTGTCTTTACACAAAGAGAAAAAAACAATCCAACTTATAAAAAATAGATTAGAAACACAAGTTAAGACAGGCAAGAAAATGGTAAGTGAGCACCTGTCCAGCCTAGACGAGTTCAAATCACCAGGACCAGATGGATTACACCCCAAGGTTCTCAAGGAACTGGCAGATGTGATCTCAGAACCATTGAACTATATTTTTCAAAGATCCTGGAGCACTGGGGAACTACCAGAGGACTGGAAAAGAGCTGATGTAGTTTCCATCTTCAAAAAAGGGGAAAAAATAGATCCAGGAAACTACAGAAGACTGGACAGCCATTTGTCTGAAATGGTATAGGGTTTCCTGCCTGAGCAGGGTGTAGATGACCTGAGCAGGGACTAGATGACCTCCAAGGTCCCTTCCAACTTTATTGTTGTTGTTGTTGTTGTTGTTGTTATTATTATTATTATCATCATCATCATCATCATCATCATCATCATCATCATCATCATCATCATCATCATTATTATTATTATTATTATTATTATTATTATTATTATTATTATTATTAATATTACTGCTAACCTTTTGGCCTTTAGGAAGGAACTTAAGTGTTTTATATCTCAGGGACTATCAGCACTAATGGTGATGGGCTTTCCTTAGAGACAGGCTTGTATTTCTGGTTATAGTTATCCTCTGTCATTATTTATATATTGGCATTTTCCTTTGTGGTAGTGTAAAACATCTTGAGTCCTGCAAAATATGTGGTGTATAGATTTTGGTGTGAAGATAAATAAATTCACCCAAAAAGCAGATATAACTGAAAAGCTATTTTAAAAAGTCAGTAAACAAATAATCTTGAATCTAATAAAGTAATGTCTTAACACAAACTCATCCATTTAAAAGCCTTCTGAGACTATTCTAAGAGCTGTGGTGGTGCAGTGGTTAGAATGCAGTATTTCTGGCTAACTCTGCCTACTGCCAGGAGTTCAGTCCTGACCGGCTCAAGGTTTATTCAGTCTTCCAACCCTCTGAGGTCAATAAAATGAGGATCCAGATTGTTGCGGGCAATACGCTGACATTGTAAACCGCTTAGAGATGGCTGTAAAGCATTATAAAGTGGTACATAAGCCTAAGTGCTATTGCTATTTCATAGATGGCATCCTAGAGAAACCAAAGTTTGTTTGTAATATGCTAAACCCCATTCAATATTGGTAAGATGTGCCTGCAGATTGTCCCATGAAATGCAAGAAAACTTGTGAGTCATTTTTTTTGGCAACACTCATTTAAGAGGTCCTTCAAGAATGCATTATTAAACTGAGATCAAAACCAAGAAGATGCCATTGGCAACCAAACCCTAGAAAGGTGAACAAAGAAAAGAAGGCAGAGAAGTGAGCAGAAGGTGGAAATGATGTTGATGGCCCCAAAATAGATCCCTAAGGATCACATAAATTAGCAGAAGGTGGAGGTCATATTGATGTCCCAAAAGAAATCTCTAAGGACCACAGAAACGAGCAGAAGATGGAGGTCATGTTGATATCCCAAAAGAAATCTCTAAGGATCACCTTTTCCTATATGACCCTCATGGTCAACTCAGTTAATCTTACAGGTTCTTTATAGTCTCTCCGTTTTTGGAAACCTGACTGGTGGTTACTGGAATGACAAGTCTTCAGGCTGTGGTGCCCATACAACGAAGCCCTTACTCCAGGGACTTTCCCCTGGCCCTTTCTTTGCTATCTTGAAGGCCCTAGGCAGAGTTTGCCAAGGCTTCCTTGAGGGCTTGGAGCAATCGCGAGGCCCTTGAAACTAGTTCTAGCTGCTATTTTTATCTCGGTGACCCGCTCTTTTGCTTTTCTCTCTTTTGTAGTTTTTTATGGCTGTTTTTATTTGACATCTTACTTATTATGTTTTGAATATGGATTTGTTTTGTAAGCTTCCCGGAGGGCATGTGTCAACTTATGGGGTCTAAATCTCATAAGTAAATAAATAAAATAGAATAAGCAAAGAGAAGGATTTTCAAAGTGGGACTTTAGATCCAGCTGGGGCTGGGCTAACATGGCTGGCCTGGATTCTAGGTGGAAGGTGCAAACTTGGATCCTATAGTATAGCCAGTCTCTTGGGCAGCTTGGAGTTTCCAGAATTGCACTGATTTATCTAGAGGGCACCAGATCAGTCAAGCTGGACTAAGAGTAGACGCAACTGTCAGGTCCCCAAATCCTTATTGTTTCCCCTGTATATGTGCTCTTGTTTTAGGGCCTGCCATTCTGCTGGGAGGAGGGGGGAATTTGCTTTCCTTTGGGATAACTTTCACCTTCTACCTTTTCTCTCCTGCCTATATCCACTTGAGGAAGGAATGTGTCTCTCTTATCAGGGAGACAGTTACAGAGAAACGAAACTGGAGAAGACCTTGAGATGCTCACCAACTGTGCCAGTTACCCATACACCGTGCCATTTGTGGATTGGCTGGATTTCTTTTTTTAAAAAAAATAAATTTTATTCAGTTTTATAAGGTTAGGGAAGGGATGGGATCAGTATGGGAGGTGGGATTCAGAATGGGGGTCAGGGTTGGGAACAACAATGGGGTTACCCCCCATTGACATAAACATTCTCAAGCTTTAGCAAGCAGGCTATTGTCCGGGTACATATGTTCAATAGCACTAATTAATGTAATAGTAAATAGCTATAGTAAATATGAGAAACAATAATCATAAACAATGTCAGTGAGTCAGTACATGTCCTTCATCTTACTAATATATATTCACAATAAGGTATCACTTTCATTTCTCACTATCTTTTTGCTAGCCATTGATAAAAATTGTCCCATGTTTTAAAGTAAACTGAATCTTCCTTCTCTTTAATCTCTAAAGTTAATCTGTCCATTTCTGCACATTCTAAAATTTTCTTAATTATGACCTCTTCAGACGATAAATTTTCATTTTCCCAGTATTGGGCAAATGCTATTCTCGCTGCTGTCAATATATGCAATATTAAATACTCACTCTCCTTCTCATACTTGGCTTCTAGTATTCCTAACAAAAACAATTCTGGTTTAAATTGTATCTGTATTTTAGTCATCTTTTTCAACCATATATGAATCGTAAGCCAGATTTTTTTCACTCTAGGGCCGTGGTGGCGAACCTATGGCATGTGTGCCACAGGTGGCACGCAGAGCCCTCTCTGTGGGGACGCGTGCCATTGCCCCAGTCCTAGGCCTTCAGTTGGGTTTTATAAAACCTTTTTGCTTTAGGCCTCCGCCACCGTGTGCAAAAAAAAAAAAAAAAAGGTTCAATCAATTTCAACTTCTTGCGGGGGAAAAAAAGATCTTGCAAAGTTGGAATTGATTGATTGATTGAACTTTTTAGTCCCACCCAGTCTGCGGTTATCACCGCAGCCATGCCCACCCAATTGGTCATGCCCACCCGGCACCCAGTGATACATAAGTGCGTTTTGGGTTGCAGTTTGGGCATTCGGACTCTAAAAGGTTCGCCATCACTGCTCTAGGGCAGTGCTCTAGGGCAGATATGGTAATAGGTACCTGGCTTTTGTTGAATTGGCTGGATTTCAAATGGACAGTATGACTTTGGTGGGAGAAGGAATATTGTTAGTTTAACTACTATACCTTTTAAGCAGGATTTCCCCCAGATCCCGCCTTGACTTCCCTGCTGTCACTAACCCTTTGTAAAAGTATCCTTTTGAGACAATGCCTGTTTCAAGAGTTTTACTTTCTGGGGTGGTTAACTGAGGTGGGTCCTTACAGCAACTCTAAAGCAACTGACTGCTGGAGCAGAGTCTTTTTAGACTGCAAATGCTGACACTGTTTCTAAATCCTTAAAAGCAGTTGGAAGCCAATCCCTGGTCATCTTCACGGCCACTAATCTCAAAGGCTGAGAATATTGTGAACCTATCCAAACCTCCACCAGGTGAGCAACAGAAAAATACAAAATACAGGTAACCCTCAACTTACAACCTTTTGCTCAGTGAGCCATATGAAGTTACAACAGCCCTGAATGAAGAGACCTACAAGCAGACCTTGCCCTTTGGACCATTGCAGCGTCCCCAAAGTCACGGGGTCAAAATTCAGACGCTTGGCAACCAACATGGATTTAAAAGGGTTGCAGCATCCTGGAGTCACGTGATCACCGTCTGCAACCTTCCCAACTGGCTTCCCACAAGCAAAGTCAACGGGGGAAGCCGGATTTGCTTAACAACCGCGTGATCCGCTTAACAGCTGCAGTGACTTGTTTAACATCTGCCTTGCTTACCAACAGAAATTCTGGTCCCAGTTGTTGTAGGTCAAGGACCACCTTGTACGGAACTCAATCAAAGCCCCAGTCTGAGCAGTTGCTACAGTGGGGGAGCTGTAAAGCCACCCAGGAGCCCCCCTCATTTGTCTTTAAAAGACCCCTGAAATAAGAGCATCTCAGTCTTGACTATCGTATCTGAGCCTCAACAGGGAGGGAAGAAAAAGGGTGGGTTGCCAGACCGTGGGAACTGTGAGGCAGGGCGAGGCAGACGTTCCCACCAACGGAGAACTGCTGCAGAGCCTCCGTATTTCAAAGTAGGAAATTTGCCTTTCATGCGGTCCCAGGTACACCGTAGCTGAACTGTCTCAGATGCTGAAAAAGATGGCAGGGTGAGACCGCAAAGGTCCATATCTGATTCTGGAGTTGTGCAAAGCAGGAAAGCAGCTCAAAACCATGAAGCGGCAGGATCTTCCTTTCCCAGACACTAAGTTGTCTGCAGCGTGTGGTTAAAAACATCAAGACGATGGTCACGATGGAACAACTGAAGCTCTTTATTATATGGAACACACAAATCATGAACTATGGTGCTGGACTGCAAGACGATCAAACCGGTCAGTCCTAGAGGAGATCAACCCTGACTGCTCTTTAGAAGGCCAGATCCTGAAGCTGAAACTCAAGTACTTTGGCCACCTAATGAGAAGGAAGGACTCCCTGGAGAAGAGCCTGATGCTGGGAAAGATGGAGGGCAAGAGAAGAAGGGGACGACCGAGAAGGAGGTGGCTGGATGGAGTCACTGAAGCAGTAGGCGTGAGCTTAAATGGACTCCAGAAGATGGTAGAGGACAGGAAGGCCTGGAGGAATGTTGTCCATGGGGTCATGATGAGTCGGACACGACTTTACAACTAACAACAACACACAAATGAATGAGCAGAGATCTACTGACTGCTGTGGCTGCCATATTGACTTTTTTTTTTTTTTTACCATACCTTGCAGGCATCTCTGTTAGTCACCATCCCTTCAGTTTCCTTTGCATGGACTGGTATCCAGCCACGAAGGCCCCTTTCCAAACAGTTTAAAGGAGCGGTTAGTCCGCTTCTACTCACCGTTATTATTGGCATCCAAGCATTTCCCTTTCCTCCTGAACTGTTTGCGTTCATCATCCCGCATTTTCCTCTCTGCTCCCTAGAAGAGAAGGAGAGAAGCCACAACCTCACTCTCACATTCATGGCTGCTAAAAGTAAACCTACGAACATTTTATGTTTTAACGTAATGGTGTGTGGGAATGACCTCGGGAGACTGTGTGCAGAGATGCTGCCAAAAGATACTGCCGAAGGAGCGACCAGATAAGAGGGAGCGTGGCCCACAACTGCACAATGGGTGGAACAAGAGAGACAGGAGGGACCCTCCTTAAGTTCTCAGGCTCTAAAAGTGACAGCAGGAGGCTTGTACTTTCAGGCTGCAAAGTTCTGTTAATGTAGCTTAACAATAAATTAGATTTAGCTTATCTGGCTGTGATTACCTGTGGTCTGCCTAGTTAGTAAGACTGACAAGGCTGTGGCAATGTGACATGACATTCCTCTACCTTGACTTGCAAACATCTGAATCTAATAGGTCATGAATAATAATAATAATAATAATAATAATAATAATAATAATAATAATAATAATAATAATAATAAAGTTGGAAGGGACCTTGGAGGTCATCTAGTCCAACACCCTGCTCAGGCAGGAAACCCTATACCATTTCAGACAAATGGCTGTCCAGTCTCTTCTTAAAAACTTCCAGTGTTGGAGCATTCACCACTTCTGGAGGCCGGTTGTTCCACTGGTTAATTGTTCTAACTGTCAGGAAGTTTCTCCTTAGTTCTAAGTTGCTTCTCTCCTTGATTAGTTTCCACCCGTTGCTTCTTGTCCTGCCTTCAGGCGCCTTGGAGAATAGCTTGACTCCCTCTTCTTTGTGGCAGCCCCTGAGATATTGGAACACTGCTATCATGCATAATCATTGACTGAATGTATGCCCTGCCTCTCTCAATTTTCAGGTGCCCCACTCCACCAGTAGACCCATTCCAAGCCATGGGTACCAGCCCTGGACCCATCCATTCATGCATCTTGATCTCTCCACATTCTTCCCTCTTTCCATTGCTCTTGCTGATTCATCTCTCTCTTCTTTCTTCTTCCCTTCCCTGCCTCCAGCTGCCTACCAATTAGATTTGAGAACAAGGACAGGGTTTTTCTCCCCCATCATTGCTGCATGGAGTAGGGGGTGATCTGGGTTGTGATGGTGGCGAAAGGTAGAGAGGGGTGGGAAATTCCATTCAGAATCCTTGCTCTCTAGGCTTAATTGGGGGGGGGGCCTGGGGAGAGGCTGTGGGACATATTCAAAACCGCAAGCCTGAAAGTCCTCTTGTTCAGCTCTAAACTTTCCTTGGAGCCCAAAGGTGGCACTTTAGCTCTTGCTTGCAAAATTTCTCTCCAAAAGATTTTGTGTTCAAGAAATAACAAACGACGGGACAAATCAATTGAAAAATAATTTGGGCTGCCATTCCTTCACACGGCAACGGCTGCGAGGATTATATTGGCCAAACCATGGAAAGAAAAAGAGATGCCGACTGTTGAAGAATGGATTTTGAAATGGACTGAATTAGCAGAGATGACAAAACTAACCGTTTTGATTAGAGACAACGGACTAGACAGCTATATAAGAGACTGGAAACCGTTTGTGGACTTCCTATGTGCTCAATATAATAAGAGATGGTGAACAGAGGGATCTGAAGATGAGTGTAACGTTTAGCTCAGCCCGTTGACTGCTTTTTCTTTTTCTTCTTCTTCTTTTTTCTTTTATATACATTTGTAAAAAGGGAGGGGAATTTATTCCTTTCTTCTTTCATCACTCAGCCAGGGTGGATCCTACCGTACATGTTATATATGTTAAATTTAATTGACCACTTTTTTTCTCCTTTTTTGTACACTATTTTCTTTTTTTTCTTTTTGGTGTGGTTAGGGTTGAATGCACGCTTTTGTTTTATTACATTTTGTTTGTTAGTTTTACTGTTCAGTATTTTATTCTCTATGATAAAATAATAAACTTATATATAAAAAAAGAAACAACGAGGGTGACCCCTGGCCATCCCGAGGCTTTCTACACACACACACACACACACACACACACACACACACAGAGCCCATGCACAAAATTGCCAAAGGCTCCCTTTACTCTACCTTATCACAAAATATTTTGATCTGGCAGATGGCTCGGTGGACCAGCCGGTTTGTCCCGGTGCTGTAGTCGTAAGTGTCAATCTGGAGATTCAGAGGGACACCCTTCACACCCTTTTGAGAGGAGAAGTCCGTGCTCAGGCAGTTCACACCAATGAACACCTGCAAAAACGAATGGAAAGCACTATGGAGCTAGGTCTATTGTAGCCTTGAAAGAGGGGGTTCACCTGAAGCTCTAGAGGTGTCCAATGGGTGGGTTGGTGTTATTGCAATGGGACCGACTAATTCAGGGGTAGGCAACCTTGGCTCTTTTATGACTCGTGGACTTCAACTCCCAGAATTCCTGAGCCAGCCATGCTGAGGGGAAAGGGAGAGGTTTCCATGCTGAGCCATGCTGGCTCAGGAATTCTGGGAGTTGAAGTCCACAAGTCATAAAGCAGCCTAGGCCTAGGCCAGAGGTAGGCAACCTTGGCTCTTTTATGACTCGTGGACTTCAACTCCCAGAATTCCTGAGCCAGCCCTGCTGAGGGGAAAGAGAGAGGTTTCCAAGCTAAGCCAGGCTGGCTCAGGAATTCTGGGAGTTGAAGTCCACGAGTCATAAAAGAGCCAAGGTTGCCTACCCCTGGACTAATTGCTCAGAGAAGCCATTCCTAACCGAGATGAAAGTCAAAAGATCAGTGTAACCACCAAAGGGAAGAGATTATTGGAAACAGATTGGTTCAAAGTTCCAAAATCTCTGCCAAATTTGTGGATATATAAATTGGGTGGGCCATTTTTCTAAATCTCTTCAGGAGAGGGAGAAATTCTCCAACCATTTCTCAAGGGTGTCAACGCTGCTAATATTGAATATTCTGACTGACAAAGATGACAAAGGGCTTCCTTGAGACAGGACTTCCTCTTCAGGGTGACAATAACACACTGACTTAAAAATGATGAGAGGAGAGTTGGCTTCTCTTGCAAATATTTAATGGAATTCAATGTGGGAAGCCAGGGAGACAGCAGAGTGCCGGAGAGATGATGGGCCAGGGAAAGTCAGAGCATTGACACACAACTCTTGGCCCCACCACTTCACACCCTACCACTCCATCGATGTGAATTTCTCCTAAATCCTTTTCTACTTTAAAATAATGTTCTAAACCAAATTCTTCTTTATTAGATTAATTAAGAGTTAGTTTTCAAAAATGCAGGGCAATTTTTCTGCCTGATTCTAGCAGGTAGTTCTGTTGGTATCTCAAGCCTACCTTTGCTTCTTCAGCGATATTCCAGACAAAGGATAAGGCATTGTAAGCTACCTCTTCAATGTGCTGCACAGTATTGAAATTCTCTTTACAGTCAGCTAAAAGAGACAAAAAAACATTTATTTTATGTTCTTTAATCAACCAGGTACAGTTACTTAATTATCATTACCTTTAAAAGATGTGATAGGTCCATATTTACTCCTCAGAACTACTCCTAAACTTTCCTCAGGATTCAGTGGCTAAGATCTAGGATAGTTCTACCTCCATCCAACCTTACCCAACTCCTAAGAGCCATTCTGACCATGAATGTCACAAGAATGGCCATGGTCTGTCCCAGGTGGTGAATGAAATCTATGGCCCTCACCATCATCTCCATAAACACCTGGAGGAGAAGATGGAGGTAGGCAAAACAAATTAGCAGGAGTGCCTCCATCACAGTGGGAAATGGTTGGCTTCCCAGCCCCATGGACCTGAAGCAGCTCACCTAAAATCTACCAGGTTAGTTGTCCCAAAGGTGCTTTTTTGAGATTGAAGAAGCTTCTTGGATAAGAAGCGAAACGTCTACAAGGAAAAACAAAGTCCAGTTGCCTTTTGAAAAAGCGCCTTTGGGACAACCATGATGACTGAGAATCTCCATAGATACCAGATTAGTTGTTTGGGAGAAAGCCCACCTACCCAATTTTTTATTCTATTCTGGACTAGTAACCCCGAAGTAGTCACACTCCATACCAACATCGATGACTCTCTGTTTGGCTGTTGGTTGGCGCGAATGCCAATGTTTCCAGAATTTGAGCTGTTCCATTGGAATCTTCTCATTGTCAAAAACCACCATCACCACGCTCTAGAAAAAGAGAAGGAAGCCCACACAGACACTGTTAACTTCTACAAAGTGCTTATTTATACATCCATTTGCAAAACCAAAACCAACTTTGGAGTAACATTCAGGATTGATGACGATTTTAGAAAACTCCATGGCTATTGTGCTAATGAATCCTGCAGAGACCATGTTTTTTGGCGGAAGTTTGGCCGCCTGTCACTTACCTTCACTTTGTTTGAGGACAAGTGTAAACATTTGGCGTCTCCAACTGTCCTCAAAGTCACCGGGTAGAACTGTCCTTTGTTGAGGTACGCCATGGGTGAGTCACCTGACTTGATATGAATAGCTTTGGGAGATCCCAAGGTGTATTCAAAGTCGCTGGAATGGAACCATTAAAGAAAGAGAAAGAGATTTTACTCGGTAAAACACAAAAGGCATAATCTCAGAGCGAACATGGTTTTCTTCAATGTCATAGCTACACCAATATAATGAGACTACAAAGCTGGACAGATCCTAGTTCATGAGCTAATTAGAACCCTCTTCTACTAATCAATAGGGGACATTTAAAAACAGCATCAACCAACAACACATCCATCTTCTACGCTGGTCTGATGGTTTAATGATGTTCAAAAAAAATAACTGCAATTGAATAACAGAACAGAATAACAGAGTTGGAATTGACCTTGAAGGTCATCTAGTCCAACCCACTACTCAAGCAGGAAACTCTATATCATTTCAGATAGATGGCTGTCCAATCTCTTCTTGGAAAATCTCAGTGATGGAGCACCTACAACCTCTGGAGGCAAGCCGTTCCACTGATTAATGGTTCTAACTGTCAGGAAATTTCTCTGTATTTCTAGGTTGGTTTTCTCTTTGATTAATTTCCATCCATTGCTTCTTGTCCTGCTTCCAGGTGCTTTGGCACCTATTAAAGACTCTATGCCTGTTGTCTGTCTGCTATGTAACTGCAAATTGTGAAAGTGTCTCGATGTGAAAGGTCCAAGTGGAAGGGACAGCCTAGGCACCAGATGTTCTTTTCATTGGAGACCAGTTCATTCCTAATCTCTGCATAGCTCCCAGATTTTCAATTAGAAAACTGAGAAGTTTTGGATGCACAACAGCTGAGCTGAAAATAAATTGGCTCCCTTGCTGAAAGGAGCCATCATTGTAGGTTCATGGAAATGCAGCACCAATTCAGAAGAAACTCTATGTGTGAAAGTCCCCAATTGTTCTCAAGTGAGCCCAACTTATAGAAAAGAGGATAACCAAGTGCCTCAGAGTAGGAAGTGCTCGATTAAAAAAAAAAGATATATTTTTTTCCTCTGTTGGAGATTAAATAGTTCAGGAGAAAACCTTCACACTTACGTCTTGCCATCACTGATGGAATAACCTTCTGAACACGGAGCTTCTGCCTTCAAAATATCATTGAAGATCAAGGACTGCAGAGAACAAAACCAGGACAATTTGGTGTGATTTGATTTGATTTGATTTTAATTTAGTTTACTATGTATGTATGTATGTATGTATGTATGTATGTATGTATGTATGTATTTTGAAGCCTCCCCTGTTCCCTTAGTTCAGGGGTAACTGTAACACTTGGCAACTGTAAGTCTTGTGGACTTCAACTCCCAGAATGCTTGTGGAAGTTGAGGTCCACAAGTCTTAAAGGTGCCAAGCTTGGAGACCCCTGCCTTAGATCCAAGGCAAATTGGGTAGACAGATATGTAGCAGATTAAGCTTTGCTGTGTGGGGGGACAGAGTATCCAGAAAAAAGCACCATCTCCTTAACTGTCTCAGCCAGCTGCTAAACAAGTAGGACATCAGAGCAGACCAAGCGGGAACCACCCTGTACTCAGAACCACATAATCAGCTCTTGAATAGCAGAGTGCTATTTTTGCAACCCCCAGAACAAGTTTTTAGGAAGAGAGAGAGCTGAAGTGGCTATGGATTAGATCAGTGTTTCTCCACCTTGGCAACTTTTAAGACGGGTAGACTTCAACTCCTATGCTGCCTGGGGAACTCTTGGAGCTGAAGTCCACACGTCTAAAAGTTGCCAAGGTTGAAAAACTCTGCATTACATGGAAAAGAAGGACTTTTTTTGCCAGAAAAGGACTTACCAAACCCATTCTAATCCAAACCACATCCTAGCTAGCAATCTGCTTATGAACTAGGACAGGGGTAGGCAACCTTGGCTCTTTTATGACTCGTGGACTTCAACTCCCAGAATTCCTGAGCCAGCATGGCTGGCTCAGGAATTCTGGGAGTTGAAGTCCACGAGTCATAAAAGAGCCAAGGTTGCCTACCCCTGAACTAGGAGCAAATACAAAAATGTCCTGGCTTTAGGTGTGAAGTAAAGTGGTTGCACAACCATGAGAAAAACCAATATTTCTCCCCAGATATCCCCACCACAGCTTTCCCCTGTCTTGTGTTGTTTAAAGGTGTTGGAACAGAAGCTCCCTCAACAACCAGACCCCAAAACGGGATTTCTGAGAGCTGTTGTCCAATGCAACTGGAGGACCAGTTTGTGCTAATGTTTGAAGTGGGAGATCTTCCTTTGATCTCCAGAAAGCTTCTTTCTGTCCTCAGCTACATTTGCAAAGATGTTGCTAAGATATTTTTTAATTATGCTTGGTCCATAAAAGGTGGTATCCCAATGAAAGAAAAGCAAAAGGGCTTGGATTGATTTGTATTTTGAAATCTGCCCAGCTTTCTTTGGGTCCAGGATAAACTGGATGAGGAGAAGGAGAAGAACAAGCAAGGCAAAAGAAAGTTCATGCAGAACATTAAGCCATAAACCATGGTTTACAAACATCTCCTTTGAGAATTCCATTCCATATTATTTCACAGCCCATAAAGGTTGCTTATCCTTGAACCAGGATGAAAGGAAACCAATCCCATCAGGACTCTAAGTCAGTAATTGCTAAAGGTGGACCACGTCTCTGTACTTTCCCGTTTCTTAACTCTTCTGCACTGGCCTAGTGTAATAGGAAAGAGCAGCTTAGAAATAAGCTGTAGTCACTGAACAATGTGGATAACAATGTGGATAAGAAGTCTATTTAAGGAACAGCTGACATCACCCCCCCCAACTCCACTTCATCCTGCTGAATCCTCGTGACAACTGATTTTGTATGAAAGGGACACTCCTTTGTACGCCTAATTACCACAATCTGTGCTGCTCCCATTTATAACCATGCATGTCACATCCTGCACAGAAGTGGGCAGAACCACACAGCTTGGATCCAAGCCAGGTGGCTGACCAAGCTGAAATGGCCCTCCCTTAGATCCACCAAACTTTCTGGGTTTCAAAACAGGCTGGATTTTATGCTACGCATTAAGATATACTTTCCCCAACTTTCCCGAACCTGGTGCCTTCCAGATGTGCTGGATGACAATTCGCGTAACTACCAGCTGTGTTGGTTGGAGATGTTAGGAATTGTGCTCCAGTACATCTGGATGCCATGTGGTTAGCGAAGCCTAACTTAGCGGTGTCACTGATATACACCTGCAGACCACCATTGGCTTGATAACATCAAACAAGGATCTTGCATAAGTTCTTACCTCCTCGGGGTCTTCTTTAAAAGTGCTATCTGGCTGCCATCTCTGTTGGGGTGGAGCCACGTGGATGGAGTCAAAGAGGGAATTAAGCGAGCCGTTGTCATACATGTCTCCTGAAGTAATCATATAATTCTCAGGATTGGTCTCTAGTTTGCTGGGACCTGGAGGCAGAGCTGGTGGCTTCTGAGGAGAAGAGATGCTCTCAAAAGCTAAACCGTTCTTCTTGGGCAAGTCCAGATATTCTTGGTTCACCGAAACGTTTTCAGCCAGAAGCTTCATGAGCTGAGCAGAACCTTCAAAGGAAGAAATCTCTGGTTCATATTCCATCCCATGGCAATGCCTAAAAGAGAAGGAAGGACCAGGCAAAAGGATTTAGCAACAGAAGGCCAGCAGAAGGACATTTAATACGGTAACTACTTGGTAACTACTTGGTAAATACTCTGTTATCATCAGAACTTGATCAGATTATTCTTTCGCTTTCATTTTGCTAAATGGAAAGCTTACACCGTTTATAGTGCTACCCAATCTCTTTCACAGAACTCTCTCTAAGGAAAGGATGGAGGAGCCATGGCTTTCCAGAGACAGCTCAAGTACAGTTCCCTGAATTCTGAGTGGAACTGTTGGGAGTTGTAGTCCAGCAACACTTGGAAGACTGCAGGCCAGGGGAGCTGAAATCCACAAGTCTTAAAGTTGTTAGGGTTGCCTAACACTGGAAGTTTTTAAGAAGAGACTGGACAGCCATTTGTCCGAAATGGTACAGGGTTTCCTGCCTGAGCAGGGGGTTGGACTAGATTACCTCCAAGGTCCCTTCCAACTTTATTATTATTATTATTATTATTATTATTATTATTATTATTATTATTATTATTATTATTATTATTATTATTATTATTATTATTATTAATCATCGCACAGTCAGCCAGATGTTCAGACTGGATTTGGCATTTTTGTCTACCTATCAAGTCCTTCCCAAGGACCTGGGATAGGCAGATGTGGATGTTTAATGGTATTCAGATATCGTCGCAGGATGGAGGTGGTTCCTAGTAAGGCCGCCTTTTGCAACTGACTAATGGCGAATTTGTCAATGCCGATGGTGTTCAAGTGGTGCTCCAGTTGTTTTGGGATTGCACCCAAGGCGCCTATTGCTATTGGTACTACCCTTGCTTGCCTTTGCCACAGTCTTTCTATTTCTATTTGTAGGTCTTTGTATTTTGTTATCTTCTCCAGTTCTTTCTCATCTATTCTGCTGTCTTCAGGCACTGCCATGTCCACTATCCAGACTTTTTTTGTCTTTCTTATCAACAATTGTTAAGTCCGGGATGTTATGTGGCAGGTGCTTGTCTGTTTGAATTCTGAAGTCCCAGAGCAGTTTGTTTATTACTACTACTACTACTACTACTACTACTACTACTACTACTACTACTACTATTATTATTATTATTATTATTATTATTATTATTATTATTATTATTATTATTATTATTATTCCTTCTAAGCACACCACCTCTATCTCATACCTGAGCAGAGATTGCCTCTTTTTATAATTTTGCAGTGGCTGCCAAGTGGTTTCAGAAGCCTCTTTCTCTACTAGGAATAGTAAATGATGTCCCATCAGTGTTGTTGAACTACAGCATCCAAGATCCCTTTCAATTAGGCATGCACTCAAATTCCCCAGCACCTGGCAAGCCAGAGGTTGCTAGTATACATCTTTTGGAAGCACAGTAAAGCTTTTCAAAACAACTGGGTGCATAACCAGCATTTTTGATCTGATCCTAGTCCAGAAATAGGTAGAAGAAGCCAACCTACTGCTGCATCAGGACCATTGTGTAGGAGGCAGCCACAGACCCCAAAGGGATGCAAATAGTTTTTTTTCACTTCTGCTCTCTTCACCCCATTCCCCCCAATCTGTCATAACTTGTAATCTAGTAAGACATTGTGGAGTCCAGCCCTCCCGTTGTCGTCACCTACTGACACACCTTTCAATTATTTTTTGAACTAAAGAAACAGATGTTTTGTAGCATGGATTTATAAAGTCCTCATTTCCCCCCCCCAAGCAGTTTACAAAACGGGGCAGATATTTTCCTTACCTCTTCCCAACTTCACTGCGCCCCGGTGTCCCAGATGGAAGGATTCGCTTATCTTTTGGAACCTAACAAGGAGAAAAAAAATAACGAAAAATAAACATGTCCTGCAGATCAGGATGATGATGTTCCAGGTTGAATCTCTATTATTGTGTATTCGCGATGGTTGAAAGAATGCATTTAACCTGGTGGCCAAATTAATCATATTTTCTAGTTTGTGCAACAACCTCAGCTATAAACACAAATCAGATGGACTGGATTTGCATAACACTCTAAGGCAGTGTTTCTCACATGACAACTTGAAGATGCGTGGAGTTCAGTTCCCAGAATTCCCCAGCCAGCATTCTCCATTCCCTTGAAGTTACCAAGGTTGAGAAACTCTCTCAAGTTTGAGAAACACTGCTTTAGCATCATGTTTATTTGCAAAAATAGAAATGAGTTCTGCTCTATGGACATTTGGGAACTTGACAGGCCTGCCGTGGCCGCCATTTTGTGAGTGCACCCAGCAGATTCTCCTAACCCCTGCACCAATTGTTCTTCATACCATATAATAGTCATAAAGGAGACTCAGGGCTGCTACGCTGTCATCATCCCCATTTACTCTCATCATGGCCTTAGTGGCTGCTGTTAGAGGGTTCTCCAGATAAGTCTTCCAAGCTTCGTCTTCGTTCATATAGGAGTACTTCTGCAAGCCCATCCCATCGTTTTTCAGAAGACGCACAGACATGAAGCTGAATGGGAACACAAAGAGGCACGTTGTATTGGGACATTTCTTTGCAACCATCTGTTTTAGCAAAATACGTAGAAAATTACAGCACTTGTATCAGTTCAATACACCCTCTCTAATATGAGCAGCGCTATTTGTTGGGGTGTGCTTTTTATATTTTCCTTGCATGCTGTCTTGTTGTTTCATTTTACACGTATGACTTCATTAGACAACAAAAAATAGATTTTATCTTCTAAATTAGACTGATTTAGATGGATTAACAAGGGTGTAATGAATCAAGCTCTCACTTGAAGCTCTAAGTGAAGTGTTAGTGCCACTTTATAATGCCTTGGTAAGGCCACACTTGGAATATTGCATCCAGTTTTGGCCACCATGATATAAAAAAGATGTTGAGACTCTAAGAAAGAGTGCAGAGAAGAGCAACAAAAATGATCAGGGGACTGGAGGCTAAAACATATGAAGAACGGTTGCAGGAACTGGGTATGTCTAATGTAATGAAAAGAAGGATGTGGGGGTGACATGATAGCAGTGTTCTAATATCTCAGGGATTGCCACAAAGAGGAGGGGATCAATCTATTCTCCAAAGCAGCTGAACAAGAAACAATGGATGAAAAGTAATCAAGGGCACATTCAACCTAGAATTAAGGAGACATTTCCTGATCGTGAGAACAATTAATCAGTGGAACAGCTTGCCTGCAGAAGCTGTGGGTGCTCCATCACTTTAAGAAGAGATTGGACAGCTGATTGTCTGAAATGGTATAGGGCTGGGGTAGGCAACCTTGGCTCTTTTATAACTCGTGGACTTCAACTCTCAGAATTCCTGAGCCAGCCATGCTGAGGGGAAAAGGAGAGGTTTCCAAGCTGAGCCATGCTGGCTCAGGAATTCTGGGAGTTGAAGTCCACAAGTCATAAAAGAGCCAAGGTTGCCTACCCCTGGTACCCCACATCTCCGAGTGGCCAAGGTTGAGAAATACAGGCCTAGGCCAGGGGTAGGCAACCTTGGCTCTTTTATGACTCATGGACTTCAACTCCCAGAATTCCTGAGCCAGCCATGCTGAGGGGAAAGGGAGAGGTTTCCAAGCTGAGCCATGCTGGCTCAGGAATTCTGGGAGTTGAAGTCCACAAGTCATAAAAGAGCCAAGGTTGCCTACCCCTGGTATAGGGTCTCCTGCTTGAGCAGAGGGTTGGACTAAAAGATCTTTAAGGTCCCTTACAACTCTGTTATTCTGTTAAGTTTCTGGGGAAGCTTGCCATGTAATATATAATAGGTCAACTCTCCCACCGAGAGTCCCATCAGCCTCTAGGATGTTTCCAAGGGAAACATTTTGGGTGGCTCTTTACATAAAAACTCTTGGGATCTTGAGGTGAGATACAAAGAACTGAATAGGTGAATAAAATGAGTAACCGTATTCTCCTTCTGTTCTCATCCCCTCCTTTGCTTGCCCGTTCCTGCACTTTCTCACAGTCATAGGTTATGCAATTTGTTGTGTTTTTATTGTTTTATCTTTTAATTGTGAGATGCCCTAGGAGCTCTAGATGGGTGGGATTTTATTATTGGCTAAAAACAAACAAGCTATTAGCGAAAGTTAAGATTTCGTCCTGAAAGACTGTCTGGATCCAAATTGGCTCCCTTTTGGAAAAGCATCTTTACCGAGCTAATGGTAAATCTGTTTAGCAACAATGACAAACCGAAGACATTTCTGTCATGTCTTTCAGCAAAAGAACTTTCAAGATGTGTAGGCTAAAACAAACTACAGCAACAAAAGAAGTGATTAAACAACTCCACCAGCAGTCAGAGGAGACAGACAATAAAATGTATCTGCCTCAAATCCAGGCAAGAGACCACAATTAAAATAGCACTCCAGGGTTATTCACGGAAACCTTACAGAATAAAGCAGGGGTTCGCAAGAGAGTTGGAAAAATAAATAAAGCTAGTACAAAAGACAACCCGTTCTTGAAGAATAAAAAAAATTACAATTAAGGTGCCAAACTCAAGAAGGCTCTGTCTCTGTTAACTGCCCAATTCTGGAAGAAGGTCTCTAATGACAATTTAAATAGTAGACATGTTTTTTATGTACTGCACAATGTTTTAGATCAAAGCCAAGTTGAATTGTGCTCAGGAAGAAATTTGACACCCGTATTGACAAAATACAAGAGGAATATCCCTTTTTTTCCCCTCGTGTTTTTTTCCCCTTTTTTTTAAATCATCCCATCCCTGAAAACTCAAATTGCAAGCAATTTTGGGCAGCCTAATCTTTAGCACTTCCAAGGACCAGTTTTCCAATCTTGTTCTAGAGTAGATCTCCCCCCACACCCCATTGGTTCTCACCCTTGTGGCCCAGGTCAAAGTTTTGTTTGGACACTGATACCCTCCATAAGTTCTTTAGATCAAGGCTTTTCGACCAGTGGTACGGGTACCACCTGTGGTACATTGGCACCTGGCAGGTGGTACGGGACCATCCTAGAAAAGTGGTAGCAGGGGAGAGGAATGAGCTGAACCGGTGGCAGTACCGCACAAGCCTGAGCGAGAGATGGCTGGAGCTGCAGGGCTGTCAGGGCTCAGTGGAAGCGCCAGGATCAGTGCCAGGCTCCAGCTGGAGCTCAGCACTGATCCTGGCGCTTCTGCTGAGCCCAGAAGAAGCGCCGATCAGCTGGAATGTTGCAGCATCTCCAGGGTCTTGTGATTTACATTCAGATGGTTGGCAACTGATTCATATTTATGACGGTCACAGTGTCCCAGGGTCATGTGAAGTGACCAGAACCTGCTGCAACCACCCAGCAGATGGAGGGAATAAAAACCAAACACCCCCCCACCCCACCCCCGCTGCCAATCCTCAACAGAAATGCTCACAACAATGAAAACCTCGGACAGGAGGAAGAGCGCGGCCGGGCGGGCAGGCAGGTGTCTTGCTCGGCTGTGGCTTGGGGGTCACTTTTTTCAGTGCCATTGTAACTTCAAACAGTCACTAAGCGAACTGTTGTAAGTCGAGGATTACCTGTACTTTATCACTTTTTTCCTTTTTTTTTTTTTTTTTTGGTCATCAAATTTTTGACACCTTGCTAGGCGACTGGTGGTACTTGGATATTGCCATATCCTAAAAGTGGTACAATGAGTCAAAAGGTTGAAAAGCCCTGCTTTAGATGTTCTCTGGTCCCAACCTCCTGATTTTTTGTCTTCCCTCTCTTGGGAAGCTGTGGCTCAGTTTCCCTCTGTCACACTCTCCTGGGGCTAATTGGATCGTAATGTGATTACATGGAAGGCAGACTATGACATTCTCATGATGCAATTATTAATCTGAACAAAGACCTGGAACAGTTCCTGCAAAATGTTTTGAAAGGCAAAAGAGTGGGGGAAATGGATGCGCTCCGAATGGCTTAACACTTTTGCTTTGCCAAGTCTCCAGCTGATTATTCAGCTTCTGCGATTTGCATTTTCCCCCCAAAGGCATGGGATGATTCTGCCGTATAAAAAAAGGCTAGCAGCTATGAAATACACAATAAGACTCCTGCCCCGTCTTCTGAAAAAATCTCCGAGAGGAACCTTACTAAAACGTTCGTTTCTCCGGCACGATCCACTACAGGTAGTCCTCGGCTTACGACCGCAACTCAGCCCAAAATTTCTGTGGCTAAGTAAGACAGTTGTTAAATGAATCTTGCTCCATTTTGTGATCGTCCTTGCCACAGTCGTTACTGCAGTTGTTAAATTAGTAACCCAGTTGCTAAGTGAATCTGGTTTCTCCGTTGACGTTGCTTGTCAGAAGGCTGCAAAGGGGGATCAGGTGGTCCCCCAGGACATGGCCACCGTCATAAATATGAGTCAGTTACCAAGCGTCTGAATTTTGATCACGTGACCAGGGGGATGCGACAGCGGTCTGTGAAAAACTGTCCTAAGTCACTATTTTCAGTGCTGTTATAACTATGAACGTCACTAAATGAGCTGTATTTATAATCTCCTTGACTGGCTGAGGGTCTCAGATGAAACAATGATTCCAGCAGGTGGACCATCTCATGGACATGTGATCCCCCCTTCTCTCTTTCTCTCTCTCTCTCTCCCTCTCCTCTCTCTCTCTCTCTCTCCCTCCCTTTCTTTCTCTCTCTCTCTCTCTCTCTCTCTCTCTCTCCCTCTCCTCTCTCTCTCTCTCTCTCTCTCTCTCTCTCTTTCTCTGTCTGTCTGTCTGTCTGACTCTCTTTCTTTCTTTCTTTCTTTCTTTCTTTCTTTCTCTCTCTTTCTCTCTCTCTCTCCCTCTCTTTCTTTCTCTGTCTCTCTTTCTTTCTCTCTCTGTCTCTCTCTTTTTCTTTCTCTCTCTGTCTCTCTGTCTCTCTCTCTCTTTCTCTCTCTCTCCCTCTCCCCCCTCTCTCTTTCTTTCTCTCTCTCTCTGTCTGTCTGTCTTCTCTCTTTCTTTCTCTCCGTCTGTCTCTCTTTCTCTTTCTCTCTCTCTCTCTCTCCTCTCTCTCCCTCCCTCTCTCTCTTCTCTCTCTCTGTCTGTCTGTCTCTCTTTCTTTCTCTGTCTGTCTGTCTCTCTTTCTCTCTCTCTCTCTCTTTTTCTCTCTCTCCCTCTCTCTCTCTCTCTCTCTCTCTCTTTCTTTCTTTCTCTCTCTTTCTCTCCTCTTTCTTTCTCTCTCTCTCTCTCTCTCTCTCTCTCTTTCTTTCTCTCTCTCTCTCTCTCTCTCTCTTTCTTTCTCTCTCTCCCTCTCTCTCTCTCTCTCTCTCTCTCTGGGGATAATTTTTGTTTTTTGTTTTTAAATGTTGTTAATTCTCGGTATTTTCTGGCATAACTCTCCATGTTTGCACACTTCATTTCTCAAAATAGTCTGCTGACTTTGAACAACATCAATTAAAGGAGTAGGTGGGGACCCCAGAAATGGATCTTAGATTCTGCATGCAGCCTTGGGGTTGCCGTTTGCCCATCCCTGGATTACTGCGATCTGTTAATTAATGGGGCCACCCTTGAAGAAGGTGCAGACACACTGGCAGGTGCAGAAGATGGCAATATTAAATTTTATGTGGAACCACCCAGGATCCTCCCTAGTTCTCACTAAATTGAGCTTCATTTCTGGAGTCAGTTCAAACTGCGGGTTTGGGGTTACAAAGGTCCATTTGGAACCTCTGAATCCAAATTTACCCTCTCCAATCAAATGTTCTCCACTTATTTCAGATCACGATAGCTAGAACTGTAATATCAACACATCTGGAGGGCAACTGGTAACCGAAACCTGACCTAAAGAGTACACTGTGATTTAATTTACTATATTACCAGATCTGTAGACTGTGATATTATCAGTAGACTGTGATTTAATTTACTATATTATGGAAACTTTTCATTGAAATCATTCTCCATTGAATATAAAAAGGGGGAACAGTCCTTGTGGGATGGTCCCCGATCTTCTAAAAATGTCAGGACTGCCTGAAATTCACATGCAAGGGAAATACTTTCTTACTTGGCCCTTTAAATATTCCCAACATGATGTCCAGATGTTTTGGTCTACAGTCTTCATAAAACCCATCTTAGCATGGAAGCTAATACAATTTGCCTGAAGAACACCACACTGGGGAAAGTTGGGTTACAAGTTCTTCACGGCAAGAAGTTGGTTTTCTTTCTTTCTTTCTTTCTTTCTTTCTTTCTTTCTTTCTTTCTTTCTTTCTTTCTTTCTTTCTTTCCTTCCTTCCTTCCTTCCTTCCTTCCTTCCTTTCTTTCTTTCTTTCTTTCTTTCTTTCTTTCTTTTTCTGTTTCTTCCTAGTTCCAGGGAATTATATTTCCCTCCTCACCTATATGTCCATTTCTGTAGGACTTTTCTAGGACACTGTCATAGAAAAGTAAACCCATTAGGGAATCCATGAAGATAAATTAAAGAATCCACTAGACTGCTCTTCTTTGTACTGCTTATTGCTCTTCACTTCCACTATATCTAACCCAGGGGTAGGCAACCTTGGCTCTTTTATGACTTGTGGACTTCAACTCCCAGAATTCCTGAGCCAGCATGGCTCAGCTTGGAAACCTCTCCCTTTCCCCTCAGCATGGCTGGCTCAGGAATTCTGGGAGTTGAAGTCCATGAGTCATAAAAGAGCAGAGGTTGCCTACCCCTGATCTAACCCAATACTGGGAGTACCCTAATTTTTCTTTACTTCAGATATCCAGATTGTGAGGGTCATTGCTTATGTTGTTACGAGAGTATCACAAACAAGAACTTGCAGAACTGGGAATTGTCCAATATTTTGTAGAAGTGGAAATACAAAAAGTATATGAATAAAACCTCACCCAAAAAAGATTGCTTGTGGCTTTTAGGGGATTGGGACATAAGAATGGAAAGGGGGGGGGGAAGCAGAGGGGACCCTACAGAGGAGCACTTCTTATTGCACATTTGATTGCAGGTTCCATTTTTATTAACAAGGATATGCAACTGTTAAAGGCATAAGATTCCTATTTCTCTTATTCTGGTTCATACAGGGTTTATTAACTAATTCACATTTAGCTGGACGTACCTGGTAAGCTTTAAACCATGGTGCCACTCTAAGCCAAAGCTTGTGGATTTCAACTCCCAAAATTCCCCAACCAGCACAGCTGGCTGAGGAATTCTGGGAACTAAAGTCCACAAGGCTTAAAGTCGTCAAGTTTGAAAACCCCTCCTCTAATCTATGGTTTTGTTAAGCACGAATGATTGAATCAAGCCACTTACTAAATGCTTACTAAATGCTTACTAGATGCTTACTAAAATGGCCCTCAAGGGAGATCAAAAAAGTCAGATTGACAGTCACAATCCTGCAATCAAAACTGCTCCGTTTTTTCATTGGCATCAATAAGCACAAAAAAGGAATGGTGGGGGGGGGAGATTGATTCCATAGCTGAAGCTGCTGTCTTGACTTGTGCCCCATCACAATAAAACACAACTTACAAATCAGAAAAAACTACAGTTGTGCAACAGGCTATGCCCAACAAAACAAATTGCACTTCTGTGCTGCAGGATGTACAAAGCAGGCCCGTCGCTTACACATCAACCAAAGCACATGAAGAGATCTGAGCTTTTCCTTCTCTCCCTCCTTTAAAGATCTGATCTGAACTCATACAACTACAACTTGAGATTGGAATAGTGAAAGCAATGTTGGATTTGGCATAATCGCAACATTTACAGCAGTATTTCTTAACCTCGACAACTTGAAGATGCGTGGACTTCAACTCCTAGAATTCCCCAGCCAGCATGGCTGGCTGGGGAATTCTGGGAGCTGAAGTCCACGCGTCTTCAAGTTGTGGAGGTTGAGAAACATTGATCTACAAGGAGTTTGTTCTTAAATCAATCACAATCTCTGGGCATAGCTCATCTCCTGCTTTGTTTGCAAGGAGAGAAAGGATTAGAAGTAAGGCCAAGATCCTCCCTGCTGCTTTGATTTTCCACAAATGGAAAAGAGGACAGGCTGCAGATCAAACAGAGTCCCACTGGAGGGGTGGGGGAGGGAAAGGCATCATTGCCAATCCCCACCCTTGGGTGCTTTTCCAGTTAAAGAGGCCCTGTGGCTCAAGGGCAAGACTTTTACTTAGATCACTCTCCACTCCGCCATCCTGGAGTCAACCAGCAGCTATTATGTGTTGCTAATAAGAGTAGTTTAATGAAGAGAAGGACAAGGGGGGACATGATAGCAGTGTTCCAATATCTCAGGGGCTGCCACAAAGAAGAGGCAGTCAAGCTATTCTCCAAGGCGCCTGAAGGCAGGACTAGAAGCAATGGGTGGAAACTGATCAAGGAGAGAAG
>NW_015387334.1:0-1183 GCF_001527695.2 Protobothrops mucrosquamatus
TGAATTATTGGAACACTGCTATCATGTCCCCCCTCGTCCTTCTCTTCATTAAACTAGACATACCCAATTCCAGCAACCGTTCCTTATATGCTTTAGCCTCCAGTTCCCTAATCATCTTTGTTGCTCTTCTCTGTACTCTTTCTAGAGTCTCAACATCTTTTTTACATCGTGGTGACCAAAACTGGATGCAGTATTCCACATGTGGCCTTACCAAGGCATTGTAAAGTGATATTAACACTTCACGTGATCTTGATTCTATCCCTCTGTTAATGCAACCTAGCACTGTGTTGGCCTTTTTGGCAGCTGCAGCACACTGCTGGCTCATATTTAGGTGATTGTCCACTAGGACTCCGAGGTCCCTCTCACAGTTACTACTATTGAGCAAGGTACCCCCTATACGATACCTGTACATTTGGTTTTTCTTGCCTAAATGTAGAACCTTGCTTTTTTCACCATTGAATTTCATTTTGTTAGATAGCGCCCAGTGTTCAAGTCTGTCCAGATCCTTCTGTATCTTAAGCCTGTCTTCTGGAGTGTTGGCTATTCCTGACAGCTTGGTGTCATCTGCAAATTTGATGAGTTCCCCATCTATCCCCTCATCCAAATCATTGATATAGATGTTGAAGAACACTGGGCCCAGAACAGAGCCCTGGGGCTCCCCACCACACACTTCTTTCCATGTAGATGCGGTTCCACATGCTGAGTATGGCTGGTCAGCCAGCTACGGATCCATCTGGTGGTGGTGCTTTCTACCTCACATTTTTCTATCTTGTCAAGTAGTAGGTTGTGATCTACTTTATCAAATGCTTTACTGAAGTCCAAATAAATTATATCCACAGCATTCCTCTGATCCACTAATTTTGTCCACTAATTTTGTCACTTGGTCAAAGAATGCAATAAGATTTGTCTGGCATGATCTATTTTTGACAAACCCATGTTGGCTTTAGTAATGACTTTGTTTGCCTCTAGGTGTTCGTTGATTCATTGTTTGATTATCTTTTCCAGGATCTTCCCAGGTATTGAGGTCAGGCTGATAGGTCTGTAATTTCCTGGGTCCATTTTTTTTCCTTTTTTGTAGATGGGAACTACATCAGCTCTTTTCCAGTCCTCTGGTAGTTCCCCTGTGCTCCAGGATCTTTGAAAAATATAGTTCAGTGGTTCTGAGATCACATCTGCCAGTTCC
>NW_015387334.1:3268-21598 GCF_001527695.2 Protobothrops mucrosquamatus
TCACTGGATTGCCATCTGTCAGAAATGGTGTAGGGACTCCTGCTTGGGCAGGGAGTTGAACTAGATGACCTCCAAGGTTCCTTTCAACTCTGTTATTCTATTCTACTCTACATTTTGATCTCATGGTTAAAATTGACATTTACACTAGTAAAACATTGTACAAAAACATTGTCTTAATTATGAAGAGATTTTTTTTTTTTTGGTTAATGCAATTGCTGTGAAATATCCCCAATAATTATATCAAGGAAAAACTTTGGCCAGATGTTAAGGTTAATATATATATTGAGAAAAATGCTTATGTAATGCAAGTAGTCCTTGAGTTACAAGTGTAATGGAGCCTGCCCATTCCACTAGTAACTCAAAAGCTTGTGGGAATGAACAAGATCACTCCCTTGCTTGTTAAGATGCATGTGGCTTGTTAAGTGAACATGAGGTATCCCAGGGTGGGGAAGGCCATGGAGGGTCTAGTGATGGAATAGGCCCCCAAGGCCTCCTTGACCCACTAAGATACCTCATGCTTCCCCCTCCCTTCCTGCCGCGTCAGACTCACCTTGAAAAGATCCATCTCTTTTCTGCCACTGCCACCTGGATCTGAAGCTGGGGAATGCTTCTTTGGCCCTCCAGCGGCCTGATCCGGGTGCCGGAGACCTTCTCTAACCACTGCCATCCAGATCAGAGGCCGGGGATGCTTCCGCAGCTCTCTGGCAGCCCATTTCCAGGTGGCAGCGGCCTGGAGAAGGCCTCCAGTGCCCAGATCAGGCCTCCTGAGGCACTCAGAAGCATCCCTCAGCCTCAGATCCAGGTGGCAGCGGCCTGGAAAAGGCCTCCTACATCCCGATCCAGCCTCCGGAGGCATGCAGAAACATCCTCCAGCCTCAGATCTGGGTGGCAGGAGCCTGGAAAATGCCTCTGATGTCCATATCCAGCCTCCAGAGGCACATGGAAGCATCCCCCAGCTTTGGTTCAGTTCTCTGTTGCAGAGAACAGAGGCCTAAAGTACCATGAGATCACGCAAGATCAGTATTGTGAGATCTCATCCCACTGATCTTGCATGATCTTGCATTACTTTAGGCCACCGTTCTCTGTGAACACACTGAAGGCCTGGAGCAGCCAAGAAGGCAAAGGATCTCAATCTTCGCAGGGTGAGTATTGAAGGCCTGGTGCCTAGGTAGACCCAGGGTAGGGGTGGGGAGGGAGAGAGTAATCAGGGGGAATGTTGCAGAGCCTCTGCAGTCACTAGTAAGGGTGAACGACTGCTGTGGTGCTGCAATATTCATAATTTCAGGACTTGCTCGTAAGCACTAGGGAGTGCTTATCGCATAACTTTGAATGAGCGTTAAGTGAATGCTCATAACTCAGGGATTACCTGTATGATCCTTTGCAGCACAGATGATAAAGTGTTTATATCTGTCTAACAATAGGACAACTCTGTATAAAATAAACAGGACTAAACAGGACTAAATTTGGTATGGTGGAAGACTTGGCAAAAATCAAGTTTAAAAGTGTGCTTGGGACAGTGGAAAAATAAACCAGGTATCCTCTATGGCATGGGTCTGGAGCTGCATGTAGCTCTTTCATCCTTCTACTGCAGCTCCCAGTCCTCCTCCACCATTTGCAGTCCCACAAAAAAAAAGTGGGACTAAAAAAGTTCAATCAATCAATTCCAAATTCACGAGATCTTTTTTTTCCCATGAGAAGTTGGAATTGATTGATCGAAATTTTTTAGTCCCACTTCTTTTCTTTTTGGGACTGCACGTGGTGGCAAAGGAAAAGACGGAGGATTGCAGTGATGGACCTGGAAAGGTGCCACAAGGGTCCAACCGGGGGGTGCGGGGGGTTTTCTGCCAAGCTTATATGGAGCTGGGGAAATGGGCTGGGTCAGGGGAGCTGCCAATGCCACTGCCATGAGGCTTTGCAGAGCTCCCTGAATGGCCATGATCCCCCCTCCACAGCCAACCAGCCACTATCACCAATCTTCTCCTCACCTGGCCAGCCGGCCTCATGCTCTTCTCCTCCTTGTCCTCTGCACTCAATCGGCTGCTAGCGGCTTGGGTGGCTCTGCTCCATCCGAGTTGACGAAAGCTGCTTTCTACTGTGCCTCCGCTTTCTTCAACTCGGATGGAGCAGAGCCACCCAAGCTTCTAGCAGCCGATTGAATACAGAGGACTAGGAGAAGGAGAAGAGCATGGTGGCTGGCTGGCTGGGGAGGAGGGATCATGGTTGAAGAGAGACAGAGAGAGGGGGGAGGGGAGAGAGAGAGAGAAGGGAAGTGCAAGTGCCTCTCTCTGTCTCTGTCTCTGTCTGTCTCTGTCTCCAGGTCTCTCTCTCTCTCTCTCTCTCTCTCACACACACACACACACACACACACACACACACAAACACACTGAGTGGTGGAAGAGGACTGGCATACCAAGGGCAGGAGAGGAGCGCCAGTGGAGAACCAGCCGAATAAGAATGTCCACGGTGTATCCGCCGTGGTGGGGTGCCTGAGATGCAGCGGGCGTCTTAAGGCAGCCGTGTTCATTTGTCCATTCCGTTCAGGCCGGTTCCTCTTCCTCTCGATACCCATGAGAACAAGATAGAAAAACTTGTGTGTGCATGCGCGCATGTGGGTGTGTGCAAACGCTCAGACCGGTTTAATGAATGAATGGTCAGAAAGAGAGGGAGGGAGAGGAAGGGAGAGAGAGAGAGAGAGGGAGGGAGAGAGAGGGAGAGAGAGAGAGAGAGGGAGAGGGAGAGAGGGGGGAGGGAGAGAGAGGGAGGGAGAGAGGGAGGGGGAGAGAGAGAGGGAGGGAGGGAGAGGGAGAGAATATGAATATATGTGGTTGTCCTTACTGGACTTTTAATAAAGAACATTTAATGAAATATTTTGATCTTTTTTTTAATTAAGAGATGAGGTATGGGGATAATTATGCTGTATTTAAAGATGGTAGATAAGCTACCAAAATTCTTTTTATCTGTTGGGATGAAGGAGAAAGTTTTTTTTTTTTCTTCTTACTCTGTCTTTTGGATTGCTGACAAAGAGTTAAAGGGGGACTTTTTCTTCCCATATTTGGGCCGACAGGGTGGATAAAAAAAAACCACTCAAGACATATATGTGTGTGTGTGTGTGTGTGTGTGTAGCATGTGTACATATGTATTATGTATTTGTATACATAGATATATACTTTCTTTTGAGATCAGGCAACAGAATTTCATTTTTAATGTGGGCCAGTGTGCTCACAGTAAAAAATGACAACAGTTATCTTATCTTACATTACATAGAAAAATACAGATACAGCTTATGGCCATTTCTAGTAAGCAGATTGGAAATAATTTAAGTAGCAGTACTTTGTTATTATTTCAATTCAATGAACAGTGAGCAAAATGGGATCAAATCTAATCTGGGGAAAGAAGGGAATAAATGAATGGCTGAATCTGAAAATGAATTAGATCCTGCTGCACTGTGGAAAAAAGAAAATAAAAAGTCCGGAAAAAATTGTCCAAAGTATCTTTATTGGAACGGTAGTAAATGGCAACTCAGAATGTTGCTACACCCTCCACTTTAAGCATATCTCCCACATCCTTCCTGGACATATAATCCAGAACAGAACTCTTATTAAGAAATTGGGGGAAAATATATAAACCATGCTATCCATGCTTTTATAACCTTATTTAAAACTAAAAATGTCAGATAGAAGACCAATTATTTCCTCACCTGGTCCACTAACTTTGTTCAGATTGGTAACAGGTGTGGTTTTATATATAAATATCTTCAATAATATAATTATTCTCTCTGCAATCAATCTTCCTTTTTGTTAGCAGAGAAAATGAGTGTCTTTTTCTGGCAAGTAGTCATGGTGTACACTAACTTTAATGGTGGCCAATTGTTTAATCAGTGATGTCATGAAAGTAAACCCCTGTGGTACAGATATCACCAGGTCATGATCCTAATTAGATATGATGTATATACCCTTCACATTTGATACCAGAGTCAGAAGGTCACCACACTTGTCGTACATGACATGCTGAAACTAAGATTAAGGTGACAGCCATTTCTAGGGTTAAGCATTATTACATGAACCCCAAGGCCTAAAGCTATGTTTGTTTGTTTATTTATTTAAATCCCACCTTTATTTTTATAAAAGTCAAGATGGTGAACTTAATATTCCTTCCTCTTATTTTCTCCACAACAACCCTGTAAAGTGAATTGGGATGGCAGAGTGCCATCCCGAAAAGAATAAAAATCCACCATAAAGTGTGTAATTAGTTTAATCCCAAAACTAACCCTAATCCTACAGTATGTAGATTCAAATCAAAACTAAGTAAATGAATAATTAACAGAACCCTAGGCTTCACTGGGTTTAGGAAGCAAATCCTATTTTGTGCATTGTGAAATAAATAATGGCCTAATGATGCTTCTTATTTTTGAGAAATTTTAAAATCAGCATTCTGAATTCAGAAAAAGGAGCTCCTAAAATGCAGCTATAATTTGCATTCCCCCCCTTTTTTTAAACGTTATATTTCTATGCAATTTTAAAATCATTCCCTTAAATTCAGGAAGAAATAACTTTTAAAAGCAGAGCAGCTCCAGAGAGTAACGTAACCCTAGCCTCAACCCTAATTCCAATTCAAATAATGCTTCAAATAAGGCCTAGGTAAATTGATATAATTTACAGTAAACTGAGGTATTTAATCCAAGAAACAGGATGCCTATAGGAAATTTCCCATGATAATTCCTTTATAAGATAATGTTCTGTTCATCTTAACTCAATTATGCATTAATTAAGAATGATCAAAATTTACTGCTAGAGATATATAGTTATATATGATTATCCTAATTATTCCTTCAGCAAGGATCTAGAAGAGTTAAGACTAAGGATAATAAAATTTGTCAAAATTTGTTTATTGATATATTCTTAATGTTGCAAGTCAGCAGATTTACATATTTTGCAAAACACTAGGCATTTTTGTTAAGGAACATTCACAAAGTAAATGCCCAGTTCGTGGAACTAGTGAAATTTAAACTACAATGGTTTGTGTTTGTATGTTAAATTGTCATACCATAAATATGCCCCTTAATTTAAATGCATGAACCTAAGAAAATGTGGCAAAGTTTAGGTAGGAGATGACAGGTGCAGCAGTCAGGCGAGTGTCCCCTCTGGTGTATATTTTCCAGTTTGAATCCAAGAGCTGCACACTGTTAATTAGAATCCACACCTATCTTCCAAAACAGCCTTCATTAAATAAAATAGTAATTAAAAAGATAATCAGACTTTGTCAAAAAGATTATAACCAAAATGGTAACATTCACAAGAAAAACTATGAGGAAACAGAAAATAAATTGTTCAACCAGAATATAGCAGTGAGGCATACAAATAATTTATATTTAATTCAGATAATGCTAATCTTCTTTTTCTTGTTAGAACAATAATTGGTAACTTTGTTCTCCTGGTTATCAAATTAAGAGGAGCATTCTTTTACTTCAGATGTTGGACCAAAGTTAGTAGATACTATTTTTATTTCGTAATTGTGATGCTGAATTTAAGTGATGTGCTTTATTTAAAAATCTTGATCTTTTGCCAGTTTAAGATTTAGTTTGACTCCTTTTTTATCAATAAGCAGACAGGTCCTTCTGTCTTTCTTTAAATTACTCTTCTTTTATGATGAATTACAGTCCAATGTTGAGAAGAGAGATTAATCCAGAATCATACCCACCTCTTTATCTAAGAGATCAGCTTCTCAGAGCTGCATTTACTCTTGACCACAGAGAATGTAATGCAACAGAAGAAGAAAACTATGTGGAGTTGCTTATACCTTCAAAAGCTTCTTCTCATGATGGACAATATGGCCACATTATTCATTTAGTTGCACCATTCAGGAAATGTTATATACTTTTAAATCTACATAAACTAAAAAAAACTGCTGGTTCTGATGTTATCCTAGCACAGTGATGCTTTTAGAGACCGAGTGCCCAAAAACTGGCTCCGCCTCTGCTCTACCCCCTGCCCTGTCCCCACCCTGTCTGCTCACAGGGCCACTCACCGTCTCCAGGGCCCGCCGCAGATTGCCCAGGCAGCCCAGCAGCACCATGGTGGCCACGCCCTCTGCCCATGCTCCACAGCATCAACTGTGCATGATGGGGCGTGAGATTCTTGTCTACACTGCTGGTGAGGCTGCTGGTGAGGAGGGGGTCATGGGGGGAGGCAAGGCTGGGGCAATGGCACGTGTGCCCACAGAGAGGGTTCCGAGTGCCGCCTCTGGCATGCGTGCCATAGGTTCGTCACCACTGTCCTAGCATAAGACATAAAGTATATTGAACTTTCCCTCCTCTTTTTGTTGATGATTCTGTTTTTCTGATTTCTGGATTTTTCCAAGGTCCTAGAATTGTGCCTACATATATAATTGTGATTTGTACACTTGAAATGATTCCGATGGTATAAGCTCTGATCTGATTTCCTTGTTAAACCTTAATGCCAACATTTTAACAGCAGTCCTGACACATAGACCAAAATAATCAATTGTACATTTAATTATCTACTCTGCCTATATGGTTTTATAAAATGGTGCCCAGTCTTGTATAATAATTGCTAACTGATATTTTTGTTATCCATTAAAGAACTGAAATGATGACTGGTGGTTTTGTAAAATTTGAAAAAATATCATTGTTATGGTACAATTCAAATTTTTGGAGTAAGATTGACAAAATATGAATTAACTTTTTCTGGTATTAATTAGATTACAACATGTACTCCAATCCCTCAGTCAGAGTTACTACATATGATTTACTGTACATATCAAAATGTTTTGTGGCATTTAAGATGTACTGTACAAAATGAAACATATTTCAAGATTAATTTATATATTTGGGATTTACCTTTTATGCATTTGAAGAAGATAAATAAATTATTGTGAAAGTCATTAAATACAGCAGTTCCTTCTTTGTACAACAATGTAAGTGACTGGATTGGCATTGCTATTATATTATTTTAAGGAATAGGGGTATAGCTTTCCAGTAGCCTTTAATTCTCTGGCTCAGGTCAAAATGTGTTGCCTTTCACACATTCATGACAAAACTTAACCTTCCTTCTCTCTGTCTTTCCATCTTTAGAGGCAGCTTAAGAATTCTTAAAAAGTAAAAAGAAATGCAAGAAGAAACTAACATACAAGGTTCGGCATTTTTACTGAGGCTTTTTACGGTTGGAAAAACAATGTATTATTTTTAAACTAGATTGGAATTTAAAATTTAGGGGCTATAAAATCCAGTAGGGTGTTCATAATTCTGTGCTGATATATTTATTTTTGCCCTGAGAGTGATTATTTTTATAAGGATTTTGAAACTGAGGTAGGACAAGGGACCTGAAGAGTGTTAATTGCACATTCCTGTGCTACGAACATGTGTTTATAATCCCCATCATATTGCATACTTCCTGCCTTTTGTCAATAAAGAAACTGTGTATTTTTCAAGTGGTATGTTTTTCACCCTGCTTACTTCAGAATTGCTGTCAATACTGTATTGCCTTTGTCCCTCACCTTGACGATTTTTTACTTCAGTGTTCTGATGTTTATTGTTCTCAAGTCAGTGCACTTATTGCACAAGATTATGGTTAATTTTCTTTTGGGGCAGCCAAAGGATTTTATTTTTGCCGGAAAAAAAATCCATTCTGTCTCAAGATCCTTCAGCAGAGAAATACAGTGCTTTTCATTAAACACTCAACAGACATTCCATTAAAAGGTAGAAAAAATACTTCAAATTTAATTATGCAGGAATAAATTAGAATGAAGCCAAGCCAACACTGATAGACTTTTGCTCATTTTTTGATCTGTAAAATATATAACAGTTTGGGCCATCAGGAAGATTAAAAAAAAAACAAGAACAGTAAAAATCTAATAGTAAAAGTATTTATCATTTCTTCATCAAGAAGTATGTAATATTCATTTAGGTACTGCAACTTTTCACCTGCTGATTCTAAATGCAGTAAAATAATTTAAATTCACTTCAGGCTTCTATTAGAGAAAAAATTGCCAGGTCTATCAAGTTTAGCTCAATTGGAGGTGTTCATGTAGGAATAATTTTTCCATATTTTTAAAAGTACCAATGGAGCCAGTAGTACAAGAGGTATAAGATGCCTAAATAAATGGAAAACTAAAAAATAATGGTAGGAGAAAAATATTCAGATATTCGCAATAAGTTTTATAACAATGTTGTTTTTTTAAAAAGAAAGTACATTATATTGTTCAATAATGAGTTCTCACATTAATTAGTGGAAAGCCACTGTCCCATATTTTTATCTTTAAAAGAGATGAGGTCAGCCCTGAAGTCTAACAACTGCACTTATCTGTAATAAGAGTTGCACACCAGTTGCCAATTGAGAAGCAAGAATACTGAAAGGGTTTGGTGTTTTGGAATTTATTGATAGTAGATACCACCACACTTCTATCTCTTTTCAAAAAAGATATCGATAAGACTAGCAGCAAAATAAAGGTATTATGTCTTCTGTTCTTATTTTGTTATATTTTATTTGTCATATTTATTAATATTTTATATGAATATTTACACGTTGGTATTCCTTTAGTAATCTATAGTAGTGAGTTGCTAGCTAGTGCTCAGATTCATACAAATTTAGCTTTGAAAATTATCCATGACTGAATATTCTTAGAAGTCAATGATAGCTAGCTAACGTTGTATACTCAGGTAGGCAACCTATGCCACTATAAAAATGGGTGAATTACAATTTCCAGCCACCTCAGCCAGTATGACCAATGATTAGAAATGGTTGGACCTCTACCTCAACAATATCTGCAATGGTACAGGTTATTTTCCATGGTCATACCATTCCCATAAATTCAAAGCTTTAAATTTTAAAATCCTTAAACCTTTAGGATTGGATTGGTTTGCATTAATTTGCTTGGAGTATCAACTTTGAGATATGGTACATCATTAAATCAATTGAGCTGGCAAGAAAATGAGATGGAATATCTTTTTGTGGCCAGTCACTTAGGAAACTCCCTTTTCTAAGACATAATTCCCTTTTCTATGTTATTTTTTTTAGAAAGTCCTGGGTTGTTTATACTTATTTATATATTTTGGGTATAATGTGGGATTATTTTAATTTTTACTTCATTTCCAGTAAATTATTTTATAGTATTTTATGAATACATAACAAACAGTTGTTATAAAGCTTTTGATATTGTAGTTTTAAAATTTTTGACAGTGATAAGGTTGGCATATACAATTAACAAATAAATAAAATAAAATTATTTTAGTTGTTTGTCAATTACTCTGGAAACACTTAGTAATCTTAAAGCAGCATGCATCTGCTTTAAATATTTTTGGTTGTTTTTTTGGTATTGTCAAATCAGACCTGATTCCTGACAATGGGATAGACAGACTCACACAGGTTTTTTTGGGGGGGGGGCAGCATTTTGGCCATTTTAAGGAAAAACTTCTTGACAGCGAGGACAATCAACCAGTGGAACAGCTTACCCCAGAACTGGAGATTTTAAAGAAGAGACTAGACAGTCACTTGTCTGAGACAGTATAGGTTTTCCTGCTTGAGCAGGGAGTTGGACTAGAAGACCTCCAAGGTCCCTTCCAGTTCTATTCTATTCTATTTTATTCTATTCTATTCCTAGAGTTGAGAGAAAGCAATCAAGCTGAATTCACCAGGCTGGCTTCATATCTAAAGCAGGACCAGAACTCAAGGTCTCCTGCTTTCTAACACAATGCCTTTAACTAAACTGGCACTCCTTAAATGCATTAGCAACCTAAATATCAAAAACTACTTAAAACCTGAACTTTTGATCTAAATGCAAACTCACATTTTGTAGATTTATTTCCCTTATATATAAATACCTTTCAGTTTCTGGTTTCTTTTTTAAATGCTCTTTTTCATCTGAGCTTTACATTTCTCACAAATTGAAACTTAATTCTTCTCTGGTTACTTTCATGAAACTAAAACCAACATTGTTTTAAGTCCTCTAATGCAACATATTGGTCCTTTATTAATTGAATCTATTTATAGCTATACATTAGATATAGATTTAGAGTCATAATACTCCTAGGTGTGTCAATTAAATTAGATATTTTCCTAGTTTTTCCTTCTGACAAGTTTCCCCCTTTACTCTACTTGGTTAAGGAATTCTTGATCTCCAAGGACCAGGAGCTTAGCACTTGCAAATTGCTGAACTATGATAATTGAGAGCTTTCTCCAAAACCACAGGAGCTCTTCTAGGTGTCAAGCACTACCTTTTTATTCTGCTGCAACATGAGGATAGCAAGAATGTTATGCTGTAATGTTTCTCTAATATTTTGTTTGATTCTTCACAACTGCCTCACTGTCATTGGATTACTCTTCTGTGGCGTGATCTCATTTCACATTGACAAACACTGGAACAAGATGGACAGAAGAGAAAGTTACAGGATCATCTGGTGAGAATAAATCATGAGACCATATAATACATCTGACCTTCTGAATATATTGAGGAAATGTGAAAAAAAGCAGAAAATCAGTTCTATATTTGCAGTTGGAACTACAAAAATCTGTCTAAAAATCAAAGTTATGTGATCCAAAGTCTGTATGATAGTACATTTATAATATACATAGCTGGACTTAAGCTGGTTGAATGTTGATGTTCTTGTATGATTGCATTAAGTATATATATTTCTTTGGTACATGATATGTCACATCTCTGCTGTTCACTATTTATCTGATGCTTTGTGTTTAGATTGCCCTACAGAATTCAATAATAATATCTTTTTACCAGGATATTTATTACTAATCACCAGGTAAAAATAACTGAAGCAGCACTTGCTGCCAACCTGCTTAAAATGAAAATCGATAAGCAAAATGAAAGAGAAAAGGGAGATCAATAAAGCTTGAGAGATTTCCCAAAGAAAAAGAGAGTATTTGTTCATGTGAGAAGATAATAATAATAATACAGTAGATTGCAACCAATATCCAGTTTACAAGTTAACTTTGAAAAATATTCTGTGATATTCTCTGATAACGAAACTGCTTCCAGGTGAATTTTGCTATTTTGGTGCAAACAACAACAACAACAACAACAACAACAACAACAACAATAATAATAATAATAATAATAATAATAATAATAATAATAATAAAGTTGGAAGGGAGCTTGGAGGTCATCTAGTCCAACCCCCTGCTCAGGCAGGAAACCCTATACCAGTGGTTCTCAACCTTTTTAATGCTGCGACCCCAACCGGTCGTAAGTCGAGGACTAAACCGGTCGTAAGTCGAGGACTAAACCGGTCGTAAGTCGAGGACTAAACCGGTCGTAAGTCGAGGACTTTCCCTGCCCAGGAGTGCCGCGCATGCATGGTTCCGCCCCCTGCACCGGCCGAGGCATAGCTGGCAAGCAGCAGAGACGGAGCAGGCCGACCACCAGCTGGCCCAGCCCAAGGGAGGTAAGGCACCTGCCGGAAAAGGGGGAAAAATGGCGGACAAAAAAAATGGTGGACAACCTTGCTTGGCGACCCCCATGAAATGGTCGATCGACCCCAAATGGGGTCCCGACCCACAGGTTGAGAACCACTGCCCTATACCATTTCGGACAAATGGCTGTCCAGTCTCTTCTTAAAAACTTCCAGTGTTGGAGCGTTCACCGCTTCTGAAGGCAGGTTGTTCCACTGGTTAATTGTTCTAACTGTCAGGAAGTTTCTCCTTAGTTCTAGGTTGCTTCTCTCTTTGATTAGTTTCCATCCGTTGCTTCTTGCCCTCAGGCGCTTTGGAGAATAGCTTGACTCCCTCTTCTTTCTGGCAGCCCCTGAGATATTGGAATACTGCTATCATGTCCCCCCCCCCTCATCCTTCTCTTCATTAAACTAGACATACCCAATTCCAGCAGCCGTTCCTTATATGTTTTAGCTTCCAGTTCCCTAATCATCTTTGTTGCTCTTCTCTGTACTCTTTCTAGAGTCTCAACATCTTTTTTACATCGTGGTGACCAAAACTGGATGAAGTATTCCAAGTGTGGCCTTACTTTATTATAAAGGATTGGCAAAAACAGAAATAACATATTTATAATATTTTTAGAAAGTTGGGGGGAAAAGTGACTGATATTATCCTCACATTCTCATATTCTTAAATTATTTTCTTTTTAACTGTGTGTGTATTATATATACAATATATATTTATATGAATATATTTTGTAAATTTTCATAACATCAAAATAATGTTGAGTTCATCATCATGCCAGTATATATATATATATGTGTGTGTGTGTGTTTGTGTGTGTGTTTTCTGAGGTTTTCACGGGTGTTTGTATGTAGGTCTTTGGTTATTCGGGTTTTCTCCCGCGTAAAATTGGAAGTGTCTTGGCGACATTTCGACAAAATCAAATGGGACTTCGTCAAAACGTCGCCAAGACACTTCCAATTTTACACAGGAGAAAACCCGAATAACCAAAGACCTATATATTATTTCATTTCTTAATGCAAAATAGTACAATGTCACACAATTTCATTTCATTTGTGTGATGATGTTCTGAAACATGCAACTTTGCTGTCCTTCAAATGGATGCACATTAAAGTAACAATTTGATTTCATATGAGTGAAGGTCAATCATTCCCTAAAATATTTAGATCATATAAATGAAAACCATTAACATGTTAAAAAATCATGTATATTGTTTAATAGCAACGGAATCTTGCCACTATAACATAAAATTCTTATTCTAAGAAGGCCAGATTCCTAAAGGTCTAAAATGTGGTTTGAACTTTGAACTTATTAAATCTCAATGGAATTCTTTATAGATAAAATTCCTTTTAAATATTATTCATTTATTTTGGCATTTAACTAGCAAATAAAACAAAGAGACAATAAAAAGTTAAAATAAATAAATACAAATAGAGCATATAAAGCAATCCAATTTAAATCTTATTATGGATCTTTTGCTGAAGCTTATACACTCAGCATCTTTATTTTAGTCTTTTTGCATTTCCATAAATCTTTCCAAAACTATATTGTTTACTTTTTATTTTGTTTCCCATTTTCATCATTTATATTGCCATTTATTCTTTGGTAATATTGTCTTTGCTCTGATTGAAATAGTTGATTTTGCTTAAATTGTATGATTTCTTCCTCATAGTATTCAATTTTCTGTTATTGCTTTTATTTGTTGCATAATAATAATAATAATAATAATAATAACAACAACAACAACAACAACAATAAAGTTGGAAGGGGCCTTGGAGGTCATCTAGTCCAACCCCCTGTTCAGGCTGGAAATCCTATACCATGTCAAACAAATGGCTGTCCAGACTCTTCTCCTTAGTTCTAGGTTGCTTCTCTCCTTGATTAGTTTCCATCCGTTGCTTCTTGTCCTGCCTTCAGGTGCTTTGGAAAATAGCTTGACTCCCACTTCTTTCTGGCAGCCCCTGAGATATTGGAATACTGCTATCATGTCCCCCCCCATCCTTCTCTTCATTAAACTAGACATACCCAATTCCAGCAGCCGTTCCTTATATATTTTAGCCTCCAGTCCCCTAATCATCTTTGTTGCTCTTCTCTGTACTCTTTCTAGAGTCTCAACAACTTTTTTACATTGTGGTGACCAAAACTGGATGCGCAGCCTAGCACTGTGTTGGCCTTTTTGGCAGCTGCAGCACACTGCTGGCTCATATTTAAGTGATTGTCCACTAGGACTCCGAGATCCCTCTCACAGTTACTACTATTGAGCAAGGTACCCCCTATACTATACCTGTACATTTGGTTTTTCTTGCCTAAATGTAGAACCTTACTTTTTTCACCATTGAATTTCATTTTGTTAGATAGCGTCCAGTGTTCAAGTCTGTCCAGATCCTCCTGTATCTTAAGCCTGTCTTCTGGAGTGTTGGCTATTCCTGCCAGCTTGGTGTCCTCTGCAAATTTGATGAGTTCCCCATCAATCCCCTCGTCCAAATTGTTGATGAAGATGTTGAAGTTCATTTTTTATGAAGCTGTCTTGATCATTACATTGTGTTCTTTAAATTAAATTAAATTATTCATATCTGATCTTAATTTTTTTTATCTTGACCTGCAGTCTCATCTTCCACTTTGGGTTTGAATCATATTTTGCTTTTGGTTTTCTGATTTTAATACCCAGTTTTTCTATAACCACCATTGCAATACTGTAGGCAATTGGTCCATTTGATGTTATTTTAATCCTTGCAATTCTTTAGTATAGGTGCAAGAACTTTTGGGGGGCACTATTTTCAAAGCTGGCAGTCAAAATCTTCCTACTGTTAATTCTGCATATGCCATTATCAGAAGCAAAACTGATTTAAACTACACACATGATAACTTAGAAGAAGTAATAAGAACAGAACCAATACAGGCCAGCACAGAAGCAGCCTAGGAACTTCTCCCCCTGACAACTCATCAACAAGAAGAATTTAAAGAGAAGATAATGGCATATGCAGGTTGATAGATAAACCTAGTCTGGCATGGCCTTTCTGGTAGAATGCACTACTTCCAGTATACCTTTCAGTCTTATCAGAGCATTATAAGCAACTCCCCCATGACAAGGGGGTATCCATGGAGATGTTTTTAAAAGTATTATTATTATTATTCATTGCACAGTCAGCCAGATGTTCAGATTGTTTGGTATTTTGTCTACCTATCGAGACCTTACCAAGGACCTGGGACAGGCAGATCTGGATGCTTGATGGTATTACAAATATTGTTGCAGTATAGAAGCTGTTCCGAGTAAAGCCACCTTTAGCAATTGACTAATGGTGAATTTGTCAATGCCAATGGTGTTCAAATGGTGCTCCAGTTTGGGATTGCACCCAATGGGCCTATTACTATTGGTATTACCCTTGCTTGCCTTTGCGACAGTCATTCTATTTGTAGGTCTTTTATTTTGTTATTCTCTCCAATTCTTTGTCTTTTATTCTACTGTCCCCAGACACTGCCACATCCATTATCTAGGCTTTTTTGTCTTTCTTATCGACAATTGTTAAATCTGGGTGTTACGTGACTGGTGCGTATCTGTTTGAATTCTAAAGTCCCAGAGCAATTTAATTTCTTCATGGTCTATGACTTTCTCTATATTATGGTCCCACCAATTCTTGCTTATAGGCAAATGACATTTCTTGCAGATCTTCCAATGCACTATTGTTACTATTTTGTCCTGCCACTGCTTGTAGTCAGTCTGTGCAATCTTATTGCAGCAGCTTATTAGGTGGTCCACTGTTTCTTCAGCTTCTTCGCATAGGTGGCATTTACTGTCTGTTGCTGTCTTCTCAGTTCTGGCTTTGTATGCATTTGTCCTTAAGGCTTGGTCTTGTGTAGCCAGAATTAGCCCCTCGGTCTCTTTCTTCAACTTTCCTGCTCTTAGCCATTGCCAGGTCTTGTTATTATTTGCTTTCCCTGCTATTTTTTTTAATGTACTGGCATGTAGTGCTTGATCTTGCTATGCCTCCATTCTGTTTTTCATTTGGGTCTTCCTTGTAGGTCAGTTTGGTCTCTCCAGTAGTCAGTAAGCCTTCCTGGCATACTAACTTCAGTGCACTTTCTTCATTGTCCTTCAGATATTCTCCCAAAGTCTTTTTTTCTTCTTCAACCATCTGATGTACTTGCAATATTCGACACCCACCTATGGCCTTGGTAGGTAGAATCTGTCAATGCTGCTGCAAAGATGAAGGGCATGATTAATTGTCATTATTTTTCTGATCTTCCTATCCATTGCTTTTAGTTTTGCTTGAGTCTAGTCCACTATTCCAGTTGTGTATATAATGACTGGAATTGCCCAGGTGTTGATTGCCTTAATGGTATTTCCTCCAATGAGTTTGGACTTTAAGATCTTCTTCACTCTCTTGATGTATTAATCTCTAATATTTTTACTGACTTCAGTGTGCTTGAAGGATACCCAGGTATTTGTAGTAATCATCTTCATCCAGACCCTTAATAATATTTTTGTGGGTCATCTTGATTCCTTCAGTTTTCACTATTTATCCTTGTTTTATAGTGAATGTGACACATTTGTCCAATCCAAACCTCCAATATTTTGGCTATATATGTGGACAGTGTTGAGCAGCGATTCTATTTCAGATGGAGTTTTTCTATACAGTTTCAGATTGTCCATGTAAAGGAGGTGGGATAGTCTGGCAAATATTTTTGATGTTTGATAGCCATGCCCTGAGATATTCGGTATTGTTGACATAGGAAACAGTGCAATGACAAATAGTACTGGTGATAGTGAATCTCCTTGAAATATTCCTTTCTTTATATTAACCTCTCCCAGTCTCTCACAATTGACCTACAACTCTATCTTCCATTGCACCATCAATCTTTGCACAAAGCTTCTGATGTTTCTACTGACACCTGTTATTTCTAGGCACTTGATTATCCAGTCGTGCGGCAGAGAGTTGAATGCCTTTTTGTAGTCAATCCATGCTACATTTAGGCTGGTTTTCCTTCTCTTGCAGTTTTCCAAAATCATTTTGTCAATTAGGACTTGATCTTTTGTTCCTTTGCTATTGGGGTGGTTTCCTTTCTGTTTTGGTGGAAAGAGATTGTTTTCAGTTCAATGCTGTTGCACTGCATCAGCTACCACACCAATTAGCAATTTGAAAGTTGTTGTTAGCAATAAATTGGCCTGTAGTTACCTGGTGCTGCCCCTTTTAATAATAATAATAATAATAATAATAATAATAATAATAATAATAATAATAATAATAATAATAATAACAACAACAACAACAACAACAACAACAACAACAACTTTATTGTTACTTTGAAAGTACACCAATCGGCATACATCAAAATGAAATTTCATTGCATACAGCTCTCAAAGGGTCACCACCTCCAATATACACTCCTTGTTCGTGGCCAGCTCAAGTTTCAGATCATCCATTTTAGTCTCTAGGGAGCGAACAATGGCAAACAGGACAGATGGAAATGGAGCTCCATGTGGACTATCCCTCAAATTAGTTTGTATTCCTGCACGACAACCTCACCTCCTTTTCTTTTTCTGATCTTGTCTCTTCCACCTTTTCCTTAAAGAGGCCTCACTCCTTTTCGCCCCTGGAGAACGCTGCTGCCGCCACCAACTCCTCCAAAAGCCTTTCTCCCATCCTCTGGGCCTGCCAACAGCTTCATCCAGTTCCTTTGCTCCATAAGCCCCGGGACCTCTCCTCCTCTGCCTCCTTTGGAAACAGCCCTTATTTGCAATAGAATCCGTCGCTGGGCCAGCAGTCAGTTTTGTTGGATCTTTCATTATCAAGTAGGCTGTCCCAGATGTTAGCCACTCTTCAATTTCACCTCCTTGTAGTATGTTGTTAAACTGTTTGGAAATCAGTGGGTATAGACTAGTTAGATGTTTCAAACAAAAACCATGCAGTTCATCTTGACCTGGTGCTGACCAGTTCTTGATCTTCCTTGCTCTTTTCTCTAACATTTCTGCTGTTATTACTATTTCTTTCATTTCAACTTCTTTTTTATTCTTATCCACCTCTTTTAACCAAGCTGTGTCCTTGATGTATTTCTTTGGGTTATCCCACATCTGCGCCCAGAACTGCACTGTTTCTTCCTTGTCAGATACTGACTGATTCACTACAGTTTGTCCATTGATAGATTAGTAGACACATTTCTGATTGGATTGAAATTGAAATTCTATAATTTGCAATTCGAAATTTATATCTGCCAATCTTCCTGGCTATAGCTGTTATTTGCTACTTTATTATTTCCAGTGCTTCCTTGATCTTCCTCATTTCTAAGTGGTATTTCTTGATTAGATATTCTTTGGTCTTCTTGTTCTCCAGCTTCTTTTCTTTCATCTGTTCTAACGTGCTTGCATCTGATCTCAACTTGCTGATCTCATTTTCCAATCTAATTTTCCATTTCTGTGGTGCATTGTTTGGTTTTTCTTCTCTGTTGATTTTGCTTCCCAGGTATTCAGTTATAACTGCAGCTGTGCTGTTCATTAATTAATTTGTTTCTTGCAGTGAGTTGGTGCTTATACTTGATATTGCATTATTTGCATCTTTTAATGCTTGTGCTAGATTCTTTGTTTCAATTATTTTATTTCTTTAATTAGAGGACTTTGTTCTTCCCAAGGCAGAGGAGAGGGTGCCTGATTTCCAAATGAAAACAACTATGTATTTCTTCTGGATTCCTCTAAAGTAAATTCCCCTGGTTTGCCTCTACATTCTGAGTTAGTTCAGGCAAGACTTTGATTTTTTTGCCTGGGTATACCTTTGCAGTTCTTCCAGTTCTGCTTCTGTGACTACTTTATTTCTTATTATAAATCATCATTGATCTGCTAGCCTCTGTTCTTTTATTTCTGATTCTGGATATAGTTATTTCCAAAACTGATGCATTTATTTCAAATATCCTCTTCTTG